>NW_022198581.1:2231688-2304660 GCF_009176525.2 Contarinia nasturtii
TGAAGCTTGATAATAGACACCGAGATGGACAACAAATTAAAAACACTTTCTAAATTCGAAACTACAGAAGATGATTATTTTGATTGTTTATTCTCGATTTTTTGTTGTTGAATAAATTTAATTTTTCAAATAATAAAAAATGATGTGACTGGAAAAATATATAGTTTTCACATTTTGTTAATTTTGTATGGTTGTAGCAATGTGATTCAAAATATAATTTCGCACAATAGTTTGGAAATATAAACCGTTAAAAGTTCCAGATCAAGCTAGTAGCTCGGAGCTACTACCAACGAGCAGAAGGCATGCAAAATTGTCATTTTGTTCAAAGAGGCATTAGATAGCATTATAGCAGGCTACGACGATAGTATTTTTTTAAAAACGTTTAAATAAAAAAAGATTACTTTTAAATTATACAAACATACAAATTGACGACAAATTGACATTTTAACATGAACATGTTTTTTTACATGTTGAAATAGCATTTTACCCGCGAACAAAATGTGTTGCGGTTAAATTGGCATTTTAACATGGGAGAAAATATATCCATGTCAAACTGGAATTTTCACATCTGTATTTTCTCAGAGTAGGGTCGAACTTATTTATCCGTCCGCTAAAAATTGTCCATCAACTAATTATTAATGAACAGATGGGCAGTTGGTTCGTCCGAGGACTTATGACCGCTAGCCGATTTTTCGGAGTTTTCTGAAGTTTTTTCAAATTTAGTTTTTCGTTGTCATCACACCAAAAATTAGTAAAGAGCCCAAATTCTCAGCTCTGTGAAAAATATTTACATTTGAGGGTTATAACGTTATAACGTTAATTCAACAATAATAATAATTATAACTGCGCCAAGACGACAACTGCACAAACATAAGCATCATGTATGTGGTGCGTACTTGTTGTATGGTTTGCTCATTTTCGCCGCTGCTTATCCGTGTGGTCGATTCTGTTGTTTTGTTTTTCACATTACCAAAAAAAATATATTAATTAATACCTGCAGTTTGATTCTTTTAAGTAACATAAATTAAATGCGTATAATGGCCTGTCTGATTGTTTTTGTAAATACGTGTGTTTGTCTTCCCTTTTTGATTTTTTTTTAAATTACAGCCAAGATAAACGAAGCAAAAAAAAAATCGCCAACTGTTCACTTCAAGCGAGCAGTTTTTCTGTGGTAATTTGTCATGTTTCATGATTTGCTTGTCTTTGTTCCTGTACTCGTGCTTTGGCGGCTGCGTGTGAACTTTCTGTTTGGGGGGCACTTAATTTTCGTGCACAATCTTATAATTTTATGATTCGGTATATAAAGTGCAGAAAAGGAACAAATTATGAAAAAAAAAAAAACAAATAAGTCATAAAAGATGTATAATTATACACCTAATGATTTACATCGACAAAAAAACATAGCCGGAGCCTATTGAAAGTGAATCTTGGAGAATATAAAAACAAAAAATTGTATAAAAATGTCCCTTCATTAGTGTGTTGATGTGTTTTCTATACCATACATACAATTTGATGGCCAAATTGGTTACGATATGCCTATCAATTACACACTTCCAAGTAATAACTTTTAAATTTCCGTCCAAAATAAATAATAAAATGGAATGCAAACGAAGATGTTTTATGGTTGTAAGCGCGCTCTCTTTTGAGACTCGTCATTGGCCACCGCAAAATCAACAATTCACTCAAATTCGAGTGTATTTGGCCGATGCACATTTGTAAAAATCAAGCAAAACATACGTGAATTAAATGCTTCAAATGCTTGCACATATGTATTTTTAAATATAAACTTACCTTTTTTTTATTCAAAATTCATTTAATATTCTGTAAACAATTTAATGGCATTTACCTTATTAACGTGTTCGCACAACACAATCGTATCGCGCCCATATACACATCACAAGAGAGCAACAACAAAAAAAGATACGAAACTGTTCGTGTCTTCGTGGATATCCGGCACAACGGAATATATGCTCAAATTGTTCATTGTTTATGGGCAATTTGACTGCATGCCAAAACATCAAACGTTTAGCAATTTGTGAAAAATTGTGTGCGCCGTACATTCACAAGAAGAACGAAACATTTTTAATGTAACGAAATCCAGCGTCAATGGAAACGTTCAACATTTTTCTTTGATTTGTGTCCATTCGTAAGTCAATGCATGAATTGTCAGCGGTTTTTATGGGACCGTTTTTTTTTTTTTGTATTTCTGTAAATGATTATCAATGTTTCGATATTGAATTAATTTAAGGGCATTGTTATACATTGACATTAAACTATTCGAACACACTTTTTAAAATGCACAAAATTGGATGTTGTGATAATTTCGAAATCGAATCGAATATAAACTTTTTTCTGTTTTTCAAATTGAATTTCACCTGCTTTGGAATTGTGTAAGGTCAGTTTCAATCACTGCGAATATTAAATTAAAATCAAGACTATCAAATGATTTTGAAATTTCTTGTTTCGTTCGTCGTGTAGAACTGACCTTACACAAGTTCCAAATAATTCAATGCGAGATGAGAGTACTATGCGAAAACAAAAACAAAAACCATCAAATATATTGATCACTCTATAGAGTCGATACTGAATGTATTTTAACTAATTTATGTCAAACGGGTTAAGTTTTGCATATACTTTGTGTGTCTCTGTGTGTTCATATGCAACACCACTAAAAAGAAAACTAGTTATGAATTAAAGCCGCATAATTTATCCATGATGATGAAAAAAAAATGGTCATACGCGCGTTCATTATAGTTTTTAGTTGATTTTAATATAATAATGATAGAGAGCAGAATGAAATGACTATTATGAGCTGGTCACTTTGAATTAGCATCGGTCATTTGACTTGAAATGAGAGAAATGTTATTGAAAATGGGCTTGTGCATGCAACAGTGATGACGGTCGATGTATTTGACGAGCCGCACAATTATTGGACATTTTCATGACACCCAATTTTATAATTTAACAAATTGTTTCAAAGCAACAAGGACTGAAAGGTGTTGCGTTGAAAGAGCTCGTTTTTCAATTGGCATATGACTGGTTCCAATGTTGAATTGCATTATGTTGTTGAGGACATACAGCTTCAGTAAAGCGCTCGTGCTCACACGTTTCTACGTACGTTCCACAAGAGATCCGGGTCATTGTTTTCATTCGTATGTGTCGCTTTATTATTTCTATTCATTCGATTTTTATTGCTGTCTTTGCACTTGCACAGTGCTTTATCGTTTTCTCTATCTCTCTTTTGGATTTCCTTTTCAGCGTAGCACCTAACACACATTTCAATTGAAGACAAAAAAAAATTGAAAAAAAAAAACTACGACGACGACAACAATAACAACATACAAAAGTTACTTGCTCACATGTATGCAAGCTCCCACAAATATGTGTATTTGTAGCTGCAACCACTAGCGTTAGGTGGATTTTCCATTTTTTTGCATTGTATTTTTTCTGTCGGTTATTTAATTTCACAGTCAAAACAAAAATTCTTTGCTCAACGTACACCATATTCATGTTTTGATATGGTGTATTTTATAACGCGAAATATAGTGCAGCGCGTGTGTGTGTGTTTGCGCGCACGGCTAACGGCTATAATTCATTTGCAAGTACGTATTTCGTTAGCTGTTATTGTTTTTTTTTCTCTGTCTTGGTTTTTGATCAAATTATACAATGCGATAAATAATAGTCGCACAAGATCTTATGTAAGAACGGGCCAAACACTTGTAAGCTGTTACCGCCGTTGCTGCTGCTGCTGATGGTGTATTTGTTGTTGTTGTTTTTTTTTTACACAAAAATCCGTTTCAGTTTGTTCATTCATTATTTTATTTGTGTGTAGTGTGTTCGAGCACATATGTCTCATTTGCACAAGTTACAATTTTCAAATATATCGATTGTTGCCAATTAGCTAAAAATTTCGATTTTACCATATGCAATAATGCTCTATTATTACTACCATTCAAAAAGCATTCATATTTCCAATCGAATTGATCACGGTATGCAAAAAAAAAAACACACACACAACGAGAAATGACGCACATGCATGATTCTGTAGACACAGGTATTTAAAAATGTTATGCCATTGTCTGAACTGACTCGCGCGCACTCAGATTCTTTCTGCTGATTACGTTTTTCATTTCTCAGTATAAAAAAAAATGTTTTCAGTTTGTTAAAATGGTATTATGGATACAATCATTTTCTTCTAACCGCCAATTAGAACATTGTCGTAATTGCCAGCTACGTAGCAAACAAACAAAAAATGCCATGAGATGACTAGATTTTCCGTTTCGAATACAACATTGTAATTTTCTGCAATTTGACACATGTGCACACAACAAACTCTGCACAAGTGTTCCAATATTTTACCATATAAATTTCAAGAATATGATTTTTTTCACATTTTCCAGAATCTTGTTCCAATTTCTTTCGATTCACTTTGTTGATATCGATTTTGTGCGATTCTAGCATATTTTTCTTTGTATTTTATTTTATACATTTGCTGATTTCATCGTTGAAATTTGCATTTTTCAAAGGAAACTTGTTATTAGAATTATTAACACATTTCATGTGTGATAGACGTTTTATCGGACAAAAGAAAATTTCTAAAAACCAATCAGTTCATTGATGCACTTATGATTCAATTTTTCGGAAAAATAAGAAGAAAAACGAAGTTGATGGGCGAAGCTTCGAACATATGATAAGCGTCAATAAAATACGTGTATACTGTATAGAATAAAAAGAAAAGTATTTTCTTTTTCTTGTGCTTTCTCTCTCCTTCCTCTTCTCATGTCAATCTGTGTCATTTTCTGCGAATAGCAGTGAACACAATTGCATCGAATTCATTAAATATTTCACATGATCTTGATAGCGCACACTTATGCTTCAGCTGGGATGCATAAATTGCGTGATTTTTTTTTTCATTAACATATCCGCACGCCACAAAAGAAGTTGTCTTTAGCATAGCCAAGAAAAGTGAAGTTTGGAGCAAAAATATGAACAACAAAAACAGCAGATACAATAACAAAGGCTATGGTATAGAATTCAGTTTGGATTTATGATATTGAATTTCGTTCTCTGATCTTTTAGGGTAGCGTTTATGTATCCAACCACAAGGTAAAAATCTCAATATGCTTTTTAACATTGTGTCGATTACAAACTTAAATCTTGCTCTTTGACATTTTGTGTGTTTTAATAGTCTTTGTTCACATTGCATAGAAAAGCGTGAGACGTTTTTTTCTCCCTACGAAAAAATGAAACAACAACAACTCTGCCATGCAAAAGAATGTTAAAATGATTTTATAAACGAATTTTTCATTCAACGAATCACAGAGAAAATAAAGATGTTACATTTGTTGAGTGAAAGAAAATATCATGTTTTCGTGGATATTTTTGGAAGGATACTTCTTCTTTTTCTTTTGTGAAAGAAAATCCGAATTACAAATTTGACTTTAAAGTCAACACAATTTATGTAAGCGAATATACATGCATGAGATCACAATTACGAGAGCGAGAGCAATATTTTTCTTACCTTGCTCTAATTAAAAAAAAAACAACACACAAGTGTTCACATTCAGAGTGTGTGTGTGTGTACCATTCGGTGTACAATCTGTGAATTGTTTACGTTGCATACTCTTTGTGCTTCACTTCATAAACCGCTTAACACCGCGCTTTATGAATATCGAAAAACATGCCTATACTGTACAATCTACACACATATATTGTACGTTATTTTTATATTACCCATTGTATCATGGATCGAAACATGTGCCTCGCATATGTAATTTATACAGGTTTACGCATGATTGTAGTTATTGTTGTGCTGTGCATTATTTTGTTCTTCGTTACTGCTTCTGTATTGATGTGTTGTTTGTTTTAACCTGTTGTCATTTCATGCGCTAAGCTGAACTAACACCCGCACCGCCGATCAGATGTTCCACAAATACTTCATAACCACCACGGCACCATATGTAATACAGAATTTTAAATTCTCGCAAGCCTTTATGTGATGGCGAACATTTATCGCAAAATTGACATGACACTTCCAAATTTACTGCCACATTTTCTACCAGAAGACGACAATTTATAAATGATTTTAAAAAAAACACACACATACAAATAAATGACTTCATCAAAAGTAAAAAAAAATGTTTCACCTTTTGAAAATCACTTCAGTATTAAGATTAAATAATTAATTACTCCAAAACAAAAGCATTTAAGATTAAATTCACTTGAGGTTATATGAGGTCAATTTAACGGAAAAAAAGTCATTTCTTCGCTTATTTTAGTAGATTCATATCTTATATTCAGTTGGCAACCCAACAATAGGACCCACTTTATATTTTAAAAAAATGTGCAAAAACTGAAACCACATATTGTACGCCAGCAGACAATATATTTAGCTGTCGTCATCTGGATATTACAGCTCATCTGGATATCGTCAGCAGATGATATGAAGTGAAAACAATAGAAGTGATTGTTATAGGTATATAAGCTTGTTATATACTGGTATTACTATAACAATCACTTCTATTGTTTCACTTCGCATCATCTGCTGACGGCATCCAGATGAACTGAAATATCCAGATGACGGCAGCTAAATATATTGTCTGTACGCCAGACAAACCCAAATCATTTCCTTCTATAAAAACTTCGAAATTTCGTATAGTGAGTTGATTTTATACGTCACTTACGCTTACTGTATGACATAACTTTACTTTCAATAAAATGTTTATGTGTTTTTGGGGTCTTCAGCTGACATTTTTGGTTCATCATGTGTCGTGGATTTGCGATAAAAATGCGATGGCTCGTCGCTTTGAGCGAAAATATATATCAATCGTGAGAAGTTGATATCAGATCGATTTTGTGTATTTTTTTTCCTTTCGATTTTAAAATAAAAACGTCTGGTGAGTCGACTGAACAAGTAAACGATTTCATTATCAAACAGTGTTACAGATTCCGGCGCATAACGCAACCGACGCATCACCACAAACAAAATAAAATTCGTTTGATACGATCGTTGCAAGCACCTTACATTTTATGTGTGTGCCTTGATATTATCACCAGTTTTGGACCGGCTCAATTAATTATTGCTATGTTGGGAAGAGAGCGTGATAGTAATAAAATCAACAATCATGGAGATGAGAAACCATTGCCATATCAATTGATTGGTGTGTGTGTGTGTGTGTGTGCATAAAAAGCATTTACTATCTCGAGAAATGTCACTCATCACCAAGGGAATAAACAAAAACCCAAATGCGATGAGGAAACGAATAATCGCCACACATTAAATAAATAGTTGAATTTTTGTCAAATCCAGTCAATCCAGAATTGTCACGCTCCAAAAGCTCAGACTTGCTAACATTAGGGGCACATATATATCAAGATACAATAAATGTTTATCACATACACACAAACACGCTCGTCTATTAACAACAGGTGGGCTATGAACAAAAACATAAACGAAAATAAACACTTAATTTGATGAAAAAAAAAGAAATCAAATAACAACACCGAAATTTAATCGAAACGAATTTGATTAAAAGAAAACAAATTGGCACGCAAACGTTTCATTCTGGTCATATTATTTGAAGAGCGTAAATGCTTTGCTTTTTGAAAGTGACCTTGATGAGATGATATATATATATATGCGATCCAACGATATCTGCATCAATTGTGGTGTCATAAACATCGTTTGCTTCGAGTTCTTTTTTTAGAAACGGAAAATGCATGATGTTCTTGCCGTAAGGTTCCGAGAAATTTGACATGGAGGGACTTCTAATATATCAAACAATAACTTGATATCAAAGCAATAACAATTTTTATTCAAGTATTTTCACTTCAGTTTTATTTCACAAACCGATAAAGTATCTTCTTCGTCTGAATAAACGACAAATACATTGTATTTTGTTCCTTTGTTTTTTTTGCAACTTTTTTTTATTTTGTTTTTCATTCAAACTAAGCTGAATTATCGAAAAACAGAATGGCCAAACAAAACAAATAATATTTGATTAAAAAACATAACAAAAGTTGGAATTTTTTTTCTTCGAATGCAATAATTGTTTGAAAAGAATTTTTATATTTACCTGTCCGTAAATAATACGTTTCGCATCAAATTTATTTATTTTATATGGCTGAAATGATGTCAGCTTATTTGTTCAGTATTTTGACGTACATTGATTTGTATTGACCACCATGCACTCAATTTGAATGAACAAAAAGTTTCTAGTTTTGGATAAATATTTTGCGTCCGGTTCAATTCGATAAAATTTCAATTGAATGAGAGTATATTTACAGAGAGAGAGAGAGAGAGAGAACAAAAAAATAAACGAAAACAAAAAACCAGAGCTGCGGTTGCGTTTTGTGCCAGTTATCTCTTCGATTCGATTAGTTCAATTCGTATGAAATACTTTTCGGTTGCAAGTGATATGGAATTTATGAAGAAGAAATCACGCAAGCGGATAAATTGCGTGTACGCAAACCGATACTGCTTATCGTATAAACCAAAATAAAAACTGCACTGGCTGCAATATATGGATGAGTGTGCTTGATTTGTGTGCGCGTTTTTTTTTTTTGTTCTATTTTGTTCATTTATATCTATTAGGCGCTCTATTAAGTGTTTCTTTTTGTTTTGCATCAACCGTCGCGCATTCATTGACCCCAAAATAAAAACGGTTCACTTTTTTTTTTGTTATTCATTCAGCTGAATAGTTTTGGTTGCGATTTCACAGACAAAAGAAAATGCATATTGTACGTGAGCACACGGCATGGTGTGATAGAGATAGTGGTTCGTATACGGCGAACCAATTATCAAATGAAATATTTGTGGCAAACGATCGTTTGGCCCAAATTTCATTGTCATTTCATTTGAAAAGGAAATTGTTGGCAGTATATTATATGACTCAATGAGCTCATTTATATATTGTCATTTTTAGATCGAACGAACAAAAAAGTCAAGAATAAAAAAGAGAAACACAATATGAAAGCGAACTCATAGGTGATTTTTTGTTCACCAACAGTTGACTGTACTTGATGATTTTTGATTTTTCTATTGTTAATAATTGTGTTGATTTTACTTTTCAATTTTTTACGTTCACCGTATGAATCCTGATTGATTGTTTAGGGCCGGATCGATGATACAATCTAGATAACACTTATTACCATTTTAAAATGTGCAAATGCATTGCCGTCATACATTAAACATGCATAATGTATGGCTATTGACATTCGTGGTGTGTATGTGCATGCATACTTAATTGAGTATGTATTTACAGTCGTACTCATAGCACATTTTCAATCTAACGTACACTCATGTCCCGCAAAAGAACAACACAAAAACTACATTGAATGCAAGTTTTGATAAATTAGTTATTATATCGATTGGAACCGCTTAGCATTTTTCATTTACATAATTTTTAATGGAATATAATTAATATAATTGTTTGTATTTTGTCCAGTACATGCTATAACGAGAGAATAAATGCTTGAATGCATTCTATTGTGCACAATCGGCAATCGGCAATCGCAATGCTGTTGTTGTTGCTGCTAAAATGCAAATATGTCCACCGAATTTCCATTTCGATTTGAGTACATTCTCGAAATTCTCCAGCGCTTGCTCACCGCACATATATGCCTTACATTTCAGGAACAAAGTAAATGGAAAAAGTCCCTGGCAAATCGTTCATTCCAAACCGTATTCGCACGTGAATTCGTTATTTGTTTTAATATTCGCCATGCGTCTGAATTATGTTCTACAGAAACATGTTCAGAAACTGTTTCTGTGCATTTAAGATTCGAAACATTTCTATTTTTTTTTTGATAAATACACCGTATATCGAACTAATACCTGCACGTGAAAAATGATACATAAAAGTTTTATGGGACGGGTATTGAAAAAAAAATTAAATGAATGAAAAAAACTAAATAAAAAAAACGTTGAACACAATAAACTAACCTTTTTGATTTGTATCTTGTTGGAAAAAAATCACACGCATGTGTGTCTTTCAATTTTGAATAGTTTGCATAAATGCATGTTTCTGGCACTAAATTAATAATATAATTAATTAATGCCCATTAAATGGTAATACGAGTATGTTTAACATGCCGTTGTTGTCTAACATAGTAGTCGGATTTTTCGGAATCAAATGATGGCCACGGTGAACACACAATCGAAGTGGAAAAACGTGGTGTCAGTCGCACGACTGTCCACTCGCAGAACATTGTTAGAATTGCTTAACGTATTTGGAGTAAGACGGATTTATACAACTCATATAAAACGCACTTGTATGGCTTATCAAAAGAATGTTGACGATAAATTATTTATTCGAAAAAAATACTGTGTTTTTTTACGCTTTACCATATGTTCTTGAATAAGTCAACTGATGTAATTTAATGATTTAACATATTATTATTTGAAGTACATTCAAGTAAATTAAAACAAAACAAAAACAAAATTACTGTAACGCATAAATACCGCCGTATGTGCACGTGCAAAAGAATGGCGCTTAATATTGCACTTTTATAAATTTAATGAAACAAAATGGTCCATTAAAAAAATGGTTAATTGTGATTTCAGTCAGTTTGCATGTTATTAAATCGTTGAAAATTAAAACGAAGTGTCTAGAGTCCATTCGAATCGAATGCGTCCGCATTCAATCACTCCACTCGAGAGAGAAAGAGAGAGAGAGAGAGAGAGAGAGAGGAAGATGTATGAACTTTTGTGATTTTATAAAAGTCACAGCAATGTTCAATCACATTTCATGTTCAGCTCAATTACAGTTACGTGCAAAATTAAACTAATTTCAAATGGCCACTTGTTACATTTATTATTGAGACTTAATTCGAAACTACCTGTTGCTCAAAGCATTATTACAGATTTACGACTGCGCTTGTTCAAATTCACGCTGAATCAAAAGTTTTATGTTTGCACATAAAAAAAGCGAGACATCGACAAACATTGACGATGGTGAAAAGCATTCTGAATTTTTGTCCATCTCTTGCACCTAATAAATAAAATAATTGCGCGCTGGCATAGTATATATTTTAAGTGGACAGCGTAAGCCGATTTTGTATTCCATTCAAATTAATTGCTGTTGCTGCTGTTATTCTTGGGCTCACATAGAATTGCACATGTACTCATATCATATTGTCATCCAACGAGATAATGAACCGTCATTTTCTTATATTTTAAATGTGTATCGTGTCATGCACAACTATTTCTAATTCGGTGTGTGTGTGTGTGTGTGTGTTGCCTTATTGCGATCGGCGACGCCAAATTATTTCCCAATCACGAAGACTGCCACGCTTGCAACTTGAATTTTTTTCTCTCTCTTCATTTCATTCACAACACTCAATTTATGCACAAATTTTCGGTCTATCTTTATCTCTTCGCGCCAATTAATTTGAAAGCATGTGATTAATTTGTCGTTGCTCCAAATAATAGTCATAAAAAATAAATTCTCTTGTGCGTTTGTGTTCTCAATAAACCAGACAGGCCGAACACGCGCTCGCGCTCACACCATTCAAAATCAATTGGATTTATTTCCCATTCTATTGCTGCTCGATTGGCACACGTTCCATGATCGGATTTTTTTTTTGCTTTATGTCGCCGTCTTGTAATTTGTGATTTCACAATTCGACAAATATTTCATAATCGGTTTTAATGCACGCCAAGATATTAATTCACACTCATACACTCAATTTATAGCGATTTTTGTGTATGCGTTTTTTTTACTCGAAGTTTGGATTTTTTTCTTCATCAAATTGTTTTTTTTCTCAAGTGTGCGGATATTGAGATTGCCTCTGCCGCTTCGATTCGTGTTCAATTCTCATAAGATTTGTTGGTTTGATAAAGAATGAAAAATGGCATGGTTTTGACTTTCGATAAACGAAACGCTGTTTGGCAAATTAATGAAAAAAACATTTCTTTCGTTAAATTGCTTTTCACGATATCGGCTTTATAAATGTTTTTTTTTGTTACAAGATATGCCCACAAAGTTCTGATTTGAAGCGAGCTGGAAAATGTCGATATTCATTTCTAACGTGAGTGGTAATTCATACGCATATTCCGAGGCAATATTCATTGGCTTAGAACAAAGATATAATTTTAATTCATTACGCACATAATTGTGTTGTCGTTGTCGCTGTTTGTGTTTGTGTGTTCCATTTGCCATTCACAATTTGTCGAGCATAAGTCGGCTTTTGCACAAATGTTTAATTCTATGTATGAAGAATGATCGTTGTTGCAATAAAATCGAAAAGTTTTCGTTGATATACCTATGTTCAAAGTAATTTTGTGTTTCATTCTTGTGCCAAAGTTTGAACAAACAAATCTCATTACACTTGGTGAATTAAAATGAGATGGCTCGTTTTTTTTTCTCTCGCCCACACTCTGGAACAGCATCCGAATTGGCAGCAGCCGCATGTAGTACATGCACAGATGCTGCTTTCTTTTTAAATTCAAATATAAAACTCGTGACTCGTTCTCACTGTTGGTGGCAGACGAAAAAGTCATAGACGAAAGCTAACCACGCGATTCAGGGAAGTATATGAAGTTAACATGTGTACAGATTCGTGGAATGTTTCTCTGGTGGAATAAAATCAAAATGCGTATGTGTAATTGAGAGCAATTTTCCAGTTACCATGAATCTATTCCGCACCGCTAAATAAAAGAAAAAAAATGTTGTACATATGCGATGATAACATAATACTTGTATATTTGAAATAATTTTTATTAAGTAAATTTTCGCTTGTCTTACGTCAATTCCAAGTTTTTCGGCAATTTGAATTCAAACAGTTCTCAAAAATTTTGAAGACTTCTGTTAATTATCGAGATTTTGGCAACTGCCACGCATGACATTTTCGGCGAAAAAAACTCGTCGCCGTAACTGACTCAATTTTCCGTTTATCGTTTATCGTTTTCTGTTGTTGTTGTTGTTGTTGTTGTGTGTGTGTTCATGAATGTATTTGCGCACAACTTCTGACCATAAAATTGAAACAAATATTTTCAACCGCATGTTAAATGTCAACGACAAACAGACGCACTTAAAATGTATAGCAGACTTTGTCATCCATGATACACACAACGAAAAAGAAGAAATAATTAGATTGAAAAACTGTGTGCGATCAATTTTTTGTTTCACCTGGCTCCATGTGTTCGCACATTTTTGTTGATGGCGAAGACGACGACGACTGGCAGAGAAAAAAATTACCACCATAATTATTGTATTTCGATTGTGAATTTGCTTGTAGCTCATTATTTTCGTTGACTACGAAAAAAAATATTGAAATAAATAAGATGTGATGTAAGTCTGAAAAAAGGTAACATTTTTGTTGTTGTGGTGGTTATAAAAACGATATTTGAATTTCTATATAAGCACATTATCGGGAATGTAGCACATCAGATAAAAAGAATTTGTTGATTGGGCGCATTTGATATGCGAGAATGTGAACGCAATATTATGTGCATTTGTGCATTGATCGACTTCACGCGCACACTCGCACACCTCAAACACACACAAAAAACGAAGTTAAGCAACAAACAAAACACTCATTTAATGTGAGTGCATAATTTATATGAATATATATGGGCTTTTTTCTTCTTTAAACAATTTTTACACAGATATTTTGTTGGTTTTTTTTTATTTTTTGATTTTCTTCTCGCATAGAGAATGCACTTCACAACATAAACACTCACAATTTGCTTGAAATAGGCAAAGAAAATTCCAAGACAATTTTTATTTCGATTGCAATGTAATTAAATTATCGATTGAAACAGCCGGAATTTAAAATGAAAAAAAAAAGTGTGAACCAAATGAGACAAAACGGAAAAATAGATGCTTTGGATTCATATTCGAAATGGAATAATTGCTGCATTTTTTCTTGTGTCAAACTACTACTTCGGGTGGCAACAGACCATATATGATCCAATCAAACATTTTAACAAATATTAGATAGTGCGTTTTTTACTGACTATTTTTTGACCCACTTTTGAAGCATTTGGCGGTTTCTTTTTTGGTATCGTATTCATGGAAATCAAATATTTTTGACATAACACACACCAAATTAGAAAATGAAGTTTAAAAATTATACTGTAATAACACCTCGTTTTGAATTTTTCAAAAAAAAATTGACATAATTTTTCTCGAAAAAAAAAAAAAGTATAATGACTCATTTTTTTTCGGGATAAAATCCAAGCTCATGATTAAACTCTATTTGAAATTAATAATTATCCTTGCGATAATGTTTTCTAATTGTGTTTTATATATATGAAAATCGTTCGTTCGAAAAATCTTTTCGCATTCAATTACTTTCCCAGTACAATATATTTTTTGCATTTACTTTTTCTTTATCTGTTTGAAATAATCTTGTTCGGGCTCAACAGAATAAATGTATCTTTGAAGTAATTCAGATTACTCTCAGATGGTAAAATAAAGCGGATAAATGCCAGTGTTTCATGTATTTATGTTCGAATAATTGACAGATTTTTTTTAATTGATTCAGCTTAAAGCTTCTTGAATTGTTTTTCTGTATTTTTCTAATATTTAATCGGTGGAAAAAAGTTTTGTTCGGAATAGAATCCGGATAAAACATAGTGCGTATTATGCTTTGTCTATATTAAAATATTATTATTAAATATAAGGTATTTATTTCAACGTTTTCATCCCGAAAAAACGAAATAATCATAACCCAAACCAGAACTTGAATTAACATCTGAACATTACGAGCCGCGAGCTATTAATGATTGAAATGTATTTTAAGTGCACACATGAGCTTAAAAAATTATTATTTCAATATTCCCATTTTCAAGCATTTTGTTTAAATAAAATTCGAAACTCATTGTTGCTATGTCGAATGACTCTTACGCAGATACTGTTTTTTTCTCGACAAATGGCATGTTATTATAAATAATACTTCTGACGAATTATGTTGTTTGTCATTGTTTTTAATTTCAACAAAAGTGCACTCAAATAAATCTCCCGTGTTAAAAACTTTAAAATATTCTAGGAATTACTCAACTAAACAGAAATATCCCTTTTGAATCCATTCGATGGAGTATCCAAATGTCATGAGTGATTTTATATATCTATTAAAATGTTTAAAAAAAAAACCGAAAAAATCTGTCTATGTGAATTTTGCGGGTACAAAATATATAGTATATAGTATATTGAAACACAATCAATCTCTGAAGTCAATCAATACGAATTTAGATCGTAGCTTAAATGTCAAAAATACAACGACGCAATTTTTTGCGTTTTTTTTCCCTTTTGCAATATAGACAAAGATAACGAATGATCACGTTTTTTGTGCATTTTATTCAAATTATGCCATTGAATAAATGAAATATAATTTAATTAATAAAGCTTTTTTTATCTGATGTTAGATAACGACTAAAAATCTTCCGTAGTATTATCTTTTATGTTTCAAATCGCAAAAAAAAGAAGAGTTAATGAAATCAAAAGAGAAAAAAGATTGGATTTATGAAAAGGCATTGGATAAAAATAGACGCATTAGTTTCGTATATAATTATGTCGCAAAAATGTATTTCTTACGTAATGATTCTGAATTAAGTTGAAGAATCAGAACCAGAATACGAACCAGATGAAGAAAGAATATCTGTGTTTATTATTATCGCTACAATAAAAACTACAATTATAAAAAAAGAAAAAAAAAGAAGAGAGGACTGAAAGGAACTGAAATGAAAATAAGCATCGCATTAACATTTTCATTTGTCTGCGGTGCGTATCACATTTAGTATTTGAATCATCGCAACGCTGTGCTAATCTGTCGATTCTATTTTGAAGTTTTTCGGATTTTATCTATTCTCCTGTCAGAAACAGGTATCAAGCTGTACACCGTATCACGCTCAAACGACCAATTTTCTGAGAAATAACTGATGCAGTTTGTACTGTGCGCTCATGCCACTGTGCATACAATTTTTTTTCCTTTTACACAGAACGAAAAAAAAAACACCACCGCACACTTTTGATAAGTTTTAACTACTGTTGACTGCTCTGTTTCATTTGTTTGCTTTTATTTTCATTTTATTTGTGTTGTTTATGTGCTTCTTTGGGCGAATAAATGCAAACAAGGGGGAAACAAAAATAGATTCGTTTATAATGAAATGTTAATGTACGACCTTATTGCGTACGATTCAAAGCTTGTCTTACATTTCACGGTAAAATGCAATCCACACAGTCTGTGTAGTATGTACATGCATTTTTTTTCTTCAATTTTCAACTTATTTTCAATTCAATTTTTTTCTGGTTTGAAATTGAATGGAAAAATTGTGAAAAATTCATTTTGATAAACTCACATCGATACAGCACGATTATAAATAATTTCTTTTGACAAATATGAATTAGTTAAGTTTTAATGTTATTTTTTTTTCATTCATTTTTCCAATTTATCGTAGATTTAACAGTAAACATCAATAATTCGGCCATTGAAAAACAGTTACATATCTGATACGATTATCGCGATTATTTTATGTGGTCGCTTTTTTTGAATTGGAATGCCAATTAGAAAATCAATTCCCTTTCACGTCCGTCCATTAGTCACGCTTACTAGGGATACTTAAATACTGAATACAATACTGGATATTGTACTTATAATGGCAGTGGTGTGGCAACGAATATAATTTTTTAAATGCAACTGCTTCTTTCTAAGTCGATCGATTTTTTTTCTTTTTCTTTTGAATAATTTACACTTTTAAAAAAACATCCAATACATGAATACTTCATTAGACGAATTCCGTTCATGAACTTTGTAAATGAAGTGAACGATTGCAATCGATAGCGCAATAACAAGTTCAATGCATTATTGTTATCGGCAAACAGAATCAATCGGTCATGAATTGTCTGTTTCTAATGTTCCTATATGATTTGTGCCGTTGATTTATTTATATAGATTCAACTTTTTTTTTTCATTCACTGATAAAAGTGCACACATAGACGACGGTACATTTGAAACGATTATCAATGTGAAAATGGAAGCGATACAAAGTATTGACTTATTATTTGTTACAAATGAAAAACAAAAACATCATCTGTGATACATGTGTAAATTGTTTTGTTTTGACATTGAAATGAAAAAAAAAAAATAATAATCGCGATCTCGATTGAATAAAACCGACAATTTAATCAAATGTCACATATTCTAGTTTTATGTCAGTGCGCATTATTATCAGTAAGTATAATATTGACCGGTTATTTCGTGCATAGTTTCGGTGACCGAATGGAAAAAACCACAACGAAATTGTTGCATTGCAGGTTACGTGACCAACATAAATTCATATTGGCGGAAAAATGTTGCCATTACACATTTCTTTAAGTGAAATAATTTGTGAAAAATGCTATACCATGCTTTTAAAATTAAAACGCATATGACCAGACACTTCAAGGTAATTTCAGGAAGTGTTTATTTGACAATATAATTGAGATCCGGGCGCAATGGCACACAATTTGTGAAACGTCAATCATGCCGATTCCCTTTCTTACACACTTGCATATTGTATTTAATGACATTTAAATTCGCCTGAGCAACAATTTCTTCTCTTTTTTTTTTAAAAATTTGTGTGCATTGTATTTTATAGTTCGAACTTTCTGTCTACACGGCAAATCGCCATTCCTTAAAATACAACAGTGAGAGTCAGAGAGAAAAAAGAGCGAGAAATAAAGAGAAAAAATGGTATGAAAAAAGAATATGGTTCTGGTGTTGACGTCATTTGTAACGCTGGTGCACTACATGTTCCATACCGTACATAGTGACCTTAAAGGCTGAAATCAACATATTTTTCCAACATTAATTATTCAGTGTGCAATGGTAGATGCAATGTTTCATGCAGAAAAACGGAGCTCTGTTTTCTTCTTTTTCTCTTTCTTTCTCACTCTGTGTTCGTTCTCTATCTTATAGTAAATTTCTAATTACTCCAGCGTTGTCGCAGCGCACGTTATACAAGAATATTAAATTTGGCTCTTTCTGAAAGATACAAAAAGCGTTTCGTGCTCAAGCAAACAAACGAACAAGCAATAAATTAACACTATTTTTCTCTTTACCTTATGCGATGCGTGCATATTCTCTCGGATAGCAGGTGCACAGCATTTTTAATGGGTAAAAATGTAGCATAATTGGAATGACACTACAAAGAAGACCATTACACACAGAATAAACGTGATAGTGATTCTATTCATTAGTCATGGTCAGTAAAGTGTACTAAACATGCAAAGCGACGACCACTAAATGGAATCAAACAAAGTTATAAACATACAATGTTCGTAAGAAGAAAAAAAACACAACATATAAGTTGTAAATGCATTTGCGCCTAACCATTTCAACAATGACCTAAAATGTATTTTGTTCTTTCTGCTCCTGATAAAGTATGTATTCAGGCATATCAGCACATAAACAATATATGTCCGGCTGATTCTTTTCGTGCGGTCCGGTTTGGACACGTGCCAAAATTGTAGCCAATTTGTCTAAAATTTCATGTTCTTTTGAGCAAAAACCAAAAAAAGTAGAATGCCATTCGAATTTGATCACCTTTAATCATCGAAAGTTTCCTTCGGGCTTGAGACATTCGACTCGTTTCTTCAATCTGTAAATATGAACGGAAACAAGTTTTTTTTTCGTTATTTTTTCTTGTTTTTATTCATTTCAAATTTCCCATTAGATTCAATCTCCAGATAGAGCAACAGACATTCGTCTTTATACATTTTATGGTTTGATGACTAACTTGTTCGAAGTTGCTTTTTCACATTTGTGCAAGATTATAAACGGTTTTTTATCCGTTTGACATCGACCACAAATAATTTTATAAATAAATCAGAGTAAAATTCGTGCATTTGTCTGTTGGCCATACTACAATACGCATTAACGAAATTCTCAATAATTTCAATCTTGGCTTATTTCGACTGTGAGAGATTTAACATTTAATTGGAAAATGTGACAGAAAAAAGTCCGTTTACACACCTCCCCAAATGATTGATTTCAAATAGTTAATGGGATTCACTCTGCTGATTCATGACATTCGAAAATTCACCAAATGACGTCATTTGTGAAACTACTCTGGCCCTTGCATAAAATAAAAAGGTAATAAAATGAACAACAAAAACAACTGAAAACACACAGTTTGGAAAAATGGAGAGAAATGTAAGGTGCAACAACAACAAGCAATATGGCAATGGCATCAACGCCATACCGTCGTCGGCAACGAGAAGTGTGTGTGTGTGTGTGTGCATGTACAGCACCAGAAATGAAAATAAAACAAAAAAGCGCACAAACCATCCAACGGCAAACACCAGCTTCGGTCAAATGATATGGGTAAAGCAGCAGCAGCAACATCAAAATACGTGGGCGACAGTTTCAGTTCCATTATTCTATATATATATTTTATATTATATATATATACTATCTGTTGCGCCATTCATGTTATATTCTTGAGCTTTGTGTGTACGCGACACGAATCATACTCTTTGTATACGCTTTTCTCCTTCCTTCCTTTCTCTCTCCGAGCTCTGTTTTCAGTTCCTGTTTTTCTTTGCTTTCGTTCTGAAAACACACCAAGCAAATTCTCAATGAAAGTTGTAGTTGATCTTGTAAGCTGGTTGCGGCTGCTGTCGTTTTTGTTCTTTACATTGAATGTTCGTTATGAAGAGGCCATGCAAATGTATACGTGTGTATAGATGCGCCATACATATTCTAGTAATCGAGACGCTTGAATTCCAGATAAATCGAGAACAACATAGAAAGATGTGGAAAGTTCACGAAATACATGCATTTGAATGCGAATCAGAAAGATATGACCAAGTTCAGTTGTACACAATGCCATATTTGAATAGCAAAGCAAACGGGACAGGACGTTGTTTTAAACTTCATAATGGTCGTTCAGTTTGATAGTAAAATTAATGAAAGTTTCTCTTACTTTTTCCCTCTCTCTTTCTCTGTGTGTGTGTGTGTGTGTTCCTAAGCAACAGTCACACAATTGACACCGAATGCCGTCACAATGATTTCAGAATAATTATACAATTATTCCAAATATTTTGTTTTCACACAAAAAAGTATGTTGCAATGAATTAAAATCAATGTGCTAATTGTAATGGGATTTAATTCACAACAAGTGAAGCAAATAGAACGTAAATGGATCAACGTCTCGAATTTTCTAAATTAATGACTTTTGAAATATCCATATGCACTGCTGAACGACGACTCGAATGACAAATTAAAACAACTTCAATTTAATTATTTAATTGAATAGATAATGAATGGAAATTCAAGTTTCATTTGAAATATTTGCCCCGTATTCAAAAGTGTTGAATGATATGAATTGGATTTTTGATTAGTGACAAATATCCACTTTCCCAAGATCGGTTCATGTCGTGCACTGCATCAAATGTAACCACATACGATTGATGTGTACGTGTACGTTTATTCGGTCCAAATCTCCGGCAAACCGATTGACCAAATTCTTGAAAATCAGATCTTTCGTTATCTATGTAGGACTAGTTGTTAAATCGTTGTATTTCAATATGAATGATAATCGATAACCTGGTATCCAAATACTAGAATTTGTATTTTTGAAAGTGCCTCTTAAAATGCATGTCACATTCCGTCTGATTCGATAAAATTTTGTGTATGTGTCCAGTGGACGCGTGCATGAATTGATCTCAAGTATTCGAGGAAAAGAAAATGAAGAACATCGCTGTTGTTATATTACATCAGCATTTGAAATGAAAGAAGGAGAAATATATATATATAGAAAAGACCGATATCAGCAACTTTGCGTGGGTTGGAACACAACCGCTCGAAACGAAATCGATGCTTATTATGAAGCAAAGAACAGCAATGAATTCGAAATTTATGTGCTATTGCCTGGGTCTATCGCGACCGTACAAATTGCAAAATTCGAAATGTAATAACATGTTCAGTTAAATTTCAATGTGACAATGTGCACGTAGCCAAATTTGTCTATGGCAGACGAAATACAATTGCTTTGGCGAAATATACAAACCAAAGTTAACATTGAGGCACATTTAAATTCCCCATTTTCACATTTTCTTTGGCATCGTTATTACATTGATGTTGTTTTTGTATTCATTTCAACGTATCGAAAGCACGCGTTTACTATGCGCGTATGCTATGGAGCCAGTTTTCCTTTTCAACACTATGTACGTGTAAGCTACATAGACTCCCACCACATACCACCCTTCGTCATTCACAAAACAAAAAGGCCGCATACGGTATTCTCGTGTGGATATATTTATATATAAAAGTAAGAATTAGGATATTTGAGATGTTGTAGCATCTATAGATAGTATTTTGTGAATGCGTAGGAGTGACTAAATAACCATGTCTTATTTCTCTCTTTATATCGACCTTTTGTCGGTGCACACACAATCATTTACTGTACTCACTGTGGTACAAAGTATTTACATTTATGGAGATTTTGCTCATATTTATATTGTGCATTTTGAGCGATGTGAAATTATTTCATCGGAAAATGCGATCAAAAAGGAAGTGTATTTACTTTTCAATGGTAATATAAAATTGATATTTGGTCAAATCATAATAAATTACTGCGGTTTAATTACAAATCTCACATTCGGCATGATGAAATGAAGGCCAACCATACAATTTGCCATTTGCATAAATCATCCTTCTCTTGAGATAATAATATGATTTCTTACACACCGCTACCAATCGTCAAGAATAAATTTTCGATTCTGCAATCCAAAAAAAACTTTTGTTTGCGTAAGATAATACGGATATATTTCATGTGGAATATTTCGGTTGCGAAAAGAGAAATTCTTAACCAATAACTTTTTCCGACTTTTTCGGTTGAAAGGGAACCTAACACTGTCGACCGCCATCGTTATATTTTCAATCTCGTTATATTTTCAATTTTCCAAGTTCATAAAATTTTTGCGACCATATTTGTTCTGCACCATATTGAGGTGTTTGCATAGCATTTTCAATGCCAGTTTTCTTTCTATAGTTTCAAGACTACAGTTTTTGTACAGTCGTTTCTCTTAAACTTTTTTAAAATAAGGATTTTCGATGATGACATTTTGATTGTTCTTCTTCGAAATTTATGGGATGATATAAATTTAGATGGTTTTCAGAGACGTTTATTTACTTCGAAGAAAATTACTTAAGTCATTTTGTAAGGTTTCACAAATTTTATGGATTAATGTGAGTCAACCATCAGTATGCGTCAAGCTTGGACCACAAGCCAAGGGTATACATGTAAATATGAACAATAAATCGATATAATCACTAAGTAAGTCATTTTCTTCGAAATATGTATTCTCTCCATCTCTCACTCTTCCTCTATCTGTGTGCGTTTTATGTAAAGTTATTTTCAATACATTATAAGTTTGCATAACTCTTTTTATAACGCAGCCGATTCTCCCGCAGTTTTCTGTTTACAGAATCAGCTCAATTTCAATTTCTCCATCATGGGAGAAATGTTGTTTGTTTACAATGTGAAAAACAAAATATCATATGGCATTTGTACCATATGGGACTATCATACTAACATATAACAATGACATGGAACAGTGGTGCGTCTTATATAGCAAATTGAACATCATCTAAATGCATTGAGTGGCATAGAACGTTGAGAACTTTTCACATGAATTTGGGCGACAGACAATTATCTAATCTGGCATAAATGCAACTTGACGCCATTTTGGATGAAAATGTTAGTGGTCCAATGTTCTTTACATGGGGCCATTCACCAATTTAGTTTTGCTAGTTTCTTCTAGTCCTTGGAGTTGGTTAGTATCGATTTTGGTAGTTTTACCTACAAATTTGTACCCACATTGGCTTCGTCATGTGCTAGTTTTTGATAAAAACTGTTTATTGGAACTGTTTTTAGGGGTGGATCGCCCCTTGGTTCTTTATCATTATCATGCCTAATAATGCGGAAAAAAATTAATTTACTTGATGAATGAGATTTTTGTGATGATGATGA
This sequence comes from Contarinia nasturtii, assembly GCF_009176525.2. Taxonomy (NCBI): domain Eukaryota; kingdom Metazoa; phylum Arthropoda; class Insecta; order Diptera; family Cecidomyiidae; genus Contarinia; species Contarinia nasturtii. The sequence continues at coordinate 2,254,649 of NW_022198581.1, forward strand.
TACGTGGGTGTGTTATGTTGAGCATATTTTTGAGTGGGTGTTTATATGATTTTTCTTTTCGTTGACAACGGAAGCATCATATCGTCGCAAAACGTTTTATGTTATGATACAATATGATCAAACAATGTGAACAAAAACATTGTATGCCTCATGAATTTGGCTTATTTACGGTTCGTGATGTGTGTGAGCATAATGACACGCTTAAGCGTCGTCGTCAAATAATGAAAGTCAGTGAATGTGATTAAATTAGAGAGAATCTTCGCAATGAGAATCATCGATATGATGTGATTCTTATTTCGGTCATATCACTTGCGAATATGGGTCATTCAATTCAATGAGAGGGTGCATAAACATTACACATGGCAAAGCCAATTTACATTCGACGAGAAGAAAAGTGAAAAAAAAAATAAAAGGAGAAGAAAATGTTCGTATATCGAGCAAAGTAGTTTGTTTGTTTCTCTTCACTATTCTTCCGTTCAGATCTTGTTGGTTGTCAGAAGTAAAAAAAAATTGCATTTAAAAAGCATCGCGTTTTTTTTCCACATCGATCCATAGGATTATAGGTTTATGTTCGGCGTTGATGCTGAGAATTGCGTTAACGAGCTCATGAATTGCAATTGATAACGGGCATACGAACTCGTCAGCGCTGAGTGGGTTTGTGATTAGTTAACGAATGCGGTCAATGAACTATTTACCTATTTTTAGTTTGATTTATTTTATTTTCTTATTCTATTCTGAGAAAATGATAATCACCAACTTAACCATAAATCAATTGCCAAGATAATGTTTGATGGAAAAATAACGTTGGAGAAAATTAAATAAATAAACACACACACATATTAAACCATTTCTCATTTGATTGAGTCACATCGTATCGTTCTATTTATCATCCTCCTCACGATTAGCGTTCATTAGTGAATTCTCAATTAAGTTTTATATTGATGCCAAACGTTTTGAGTGCATTTTTCGGAATTTTGTTGACAAATTTGAGATGCTAATAAATTGTTTTCAAGAGTATATTTCCGCTATCAAACCACTAACCACAGCCATAAAATTATGAAAAAAACGATCATTTCAAAGCCGTTGCCTTCACGACATTTAAGAGCTGTTGACACATTTGCAAAAAATATAACCGAATATACGAGCGCATTGTTATTCTTATCAAAGTTTAATCGAAAACATAATTAATTATATCAGCAAATATTTCAGTATAAAATCATTCGGACATGATGTACAATACAATGTATGTGCTGTAGAGTGAACGTTGATCAACTCGACCACGACATGCACACATTCTAACCTATTTCAAGCGTAAATATTATTGTATTCAAGTGTGTCTAAATAATTAAATTCCGTTCGATTCGAATTTTATAAAACCAAAATATGTTTAATTAGAATTAATAACAATAATATGGCGAAAAAGAGAGTAGAATGGAACACCGTACACTTATCAACTTAAAAGTAATATCTGCTTTAACTATTATGTCGTATACACTAGCAATTTTGTGCAGAATATTTTATTTTAATTATAAAAAATCAAATGCAAAGAGTATTGGTTTTTTTTATTTAATTGTAGGAGGTATTAATGAGAATGAAAGAGAAGGACAAAAGAACGAATGAGAAGGGAACATTCGCTCAGTGAAATCAGTTTTACCGGTCACATAATAATTAATATGAATTCGATATTTTTTTGTTGATTGGATGCAAATTGGTAGTCAATATATTGTGTACTTTAATCAGATTTTTATAAAAATGGTATTTTTAAAGGTGTTGTCGCTGGTGGCAGTTACTGCTGCATTTTATATGAGTTATAACGTGCGTGTGTGTGTGTGTCTTTTTTCGATCTGGTTTGTGTATAAACGCTGCATATATTTATATACATATAATACACGCGGCCTTTACTTTTACTTTTGTCCATTTATAAAACGCTCTCATGTAGCAGTGCACACAAACAATTAAAATCTACCTATTAATCTATTTGTGAAGCTAGATTTTATTATTGTTGTTGTACGATTTCAGCTCGTTTGTACAACACATGTATTTAAAATGTTCAAATAGCTACACTTGCTCCGATTAATTTTTACTTGGCAACTCAAATACAAAAGAAGTAAACAAGCAAACGAGAGAAGAGATGAAAAAAACACACACCGAATGATACATGTATAGTATTAAAATTACGCTCTCAATAACCGTGGTAAATCAGAATATAACTTCATGGTGAGCGTTCCATGCGGCACCACAAAGCCCAAGTCGATTTATTCGTACAAATAGAGCTATATAAAGAAGTTTGAAGATTGATTGATTCGAACATATTGATACACATACACTTACATATATAAATGTTTGTTTGCAAATTTTACAAGATAAATCGAATGCCGCAGAAAAAAAAAATTGATGTTGAAATTTAGTCACAATATCAAAATTCGTCAGAAAAATTACGTTTTCAAACGACGATGCAGTATAAGATAGAGAGAGCGAGAGAGAGAGAGAAAAGACACACAAAGTCGATCTACTTAAATTTTTATGTAGATAATTTTAAATAACAAAACCTTTCAACGTGTAAACATAATACTTGAATACTCTTATTCAATGTGTACACAATCTTATTGAAATGGTTTTTTTTTCTTCTTCTTCTTCTCTCGGTCTCTCTTCTCTCGTTTAAATAGTACAATGCGCTTTGAGAGATATTTTGTCTGTTTTGATGTCGTTATTGCTGGCTAAATGAAATGAATATTTCCATTGCAATAGTTAACTTGGCCATTTTGATATAGCTCATTCTTTTCCCTTGTCACATGCGCGATCAACAAGAATGTAATGTGAGTGCATTGGATTGTATTGTAATGGTTTGTTTTTGTGGTCAACAGAAATTGCCTTTTTTTCGCTCAAGGTTTTACAATTTATTCGAAAAATGCCGGAGCCGGACAACGACGAGATAAGTGCGTTCATTACATAGTCAATATAAAATATAATTTTAATCGTATTTTTTGACTCTTTTTTTTTCGGTCACAAATGTGTACAAATATTTACACGTTTGGTTTACCGCCCCAATAATAAATTACATCTTATTTGTGTGACAGTCAACTAAATTTATCTGTGTTGAGTTTTTTTTTTATTTGTAACAGAACTGCATTTTATCAATAAAATGAACAGAATACATTTGGATTACACGTCGCTTTTGTTCGCATATCGCAGTGGTTATGCATTTAGATATATATAGATAAAATAGAACTTTATAATGGTTTTTAGATAGTTTGCGTTAAAAGCAAATATTGTTGCATATCACACACACCTCTGTTTTATTTACAAGTACCAACATCAATCTAAATTCCACAACGCCAGCGAACTTAATCACATTCTCAGAAATTGAGAAATAAAGTGAACGAAATGTATACGTTGAATGGATAGCAAAAACAATGACATGGGACAATAAGTGCACAGGATAAAAACGATTACAATTTAATTGTCCCAAGAAGAGCAAATAATAGTGTTGTGGTCGTATCGAATTTCTTCGGAAAATTGTCATTTGATATTAAATGAAAAGAAATTTAAATTACAATGAACTTTATAGAGTTAACTCTTTGTGGTAAATGTGCCATACACACATTGAGATGGAGAGATTGGTATAACGAGCAGAAGATAGCAAGAAATTGCCACTTGTTATATTATTTTATCATTTGTCTTGAACACTTTAACGTCATTCATCATCATTTCAGTGGTCAATGATTGAAAAAATATTGTTGGGCATTTTGTCCATCCCCAATCTGTAAACGATCAATACATTTTCAACCACATACAATGCCCACATTCGAATTCAAATTGGTTTGACCTATATAAAACTTTATCGTTTTGTCGCTTTCAATGGAAGTTTGCAAACGTAGAAAAGGTAAAATATTTGTTTAAGGGTGCTTCTGAAAAACGGCGGTGAAATTACTTAAACTTTAACGTTTTTGTTTGCGCTTTTAACCAATAATTAAAAAATAAGAAAAAATCATTTAAACTCAACTATGCCATCAACATTTGACTAACGAATTAAGACTAGAGTTTGGAAATGTCGTTTTCATTTTGTTCAAATGGGTTTTTTATGGTCGGTGGTTAATGTTAACTGTATTGTGGTGGCCGCACCATATTCCGAAACATGTTTTACCAACTAGAATTTTTCTCGAAAGTAAAAAAGGGATAAATTCCCGAAAACAAACTCAAATGAAGCATTTGCCGATCGGAATTTTTTTTTCATCAATGCGAAAAAATGTGGGTTAAAATATTGGGATTTTTTGAGATCTTTTTCTTTTTTTTTGAAAAATATGTGTAAGGGAAAAAATTCGTTTGGGAAATCTTCAGGCAATCAAAAATTGATTTTATGTTCTATGAATCACTCGTTTGACGTGAATATATACAGTGTATGAATGGTGTTCATGTTTAAGTTTATGTTCACAATAAGACCATATGTGAGATACTTTCTTTGTCGATTACATTCACTTGTGTTCACCCCACACATAGTAACCTTTGTTAGACATTGTCATCCCATTCATGGATACCTTTTTTGTAAATGCCACGAGACACAAAGTAAGCTTTTACGACATTTCCAAGCATCTGTATGTAGCTAAACAAACAATTGAATACTTTCAAAAGCAGGTATTTAAACTCCATTTACTGTATTTACGCCAAATACATTCGGTCGATGGTAGCTTTTGTTTCTCTTCTTTTATTCTGTTGTGCCAAACATTGTACAACATCAAGCGAAAATTGAGTTTTGAGTGTAATTGGATGTGTTTGCGTGGGAGTCAAGATGGCAAGGGGCGAATTGGTTGCGTTATATGAAAGCGTATACAGTAGCGCAAAAAACAAAACTGGAGAGATGAGACTACAACGACACCGTATACAGCAGCATCGATGGAGTGAAAAAAAAACTGGAATGCGAACGTAAAATTTCGAACGTATTTCGTCAATACGAACGAGATGAAGCGTAAGCAACAAAACGAATGATATGACGTCATAAAGAAATTTCCATTCATGATTTTCTCGGACGCTTTTACATTTTCTTTTTTCTCTCTTCTCTCTGTCATTGTTGTGTCTTGGTTTTGGTGATGCTTTTTTGTTGCGATTGTGCGTATTTGTACATACTGATATATGGAATTTGAGTTATCAACTTATATAACAGTAGATGTACGCAAACATATAAACCCGAACGCCATCGAATGCGGATCAATGAAACCGGGAATCTCATCATGTGTACATCAAAGTTGTGAAAGAAAATTGTTTTTACATTTTCGGAAAATTGATTGAAATGGATGACTTCATTTTCAATCTAATATTGTTTATTACCATACGAGAGAGGCGTTAAATTGCTCACGCAACAAGATGCTTCATTCGCCAAATATTCTAATGATCAATATATTTTGGTTTTCGTTTTGCTTTTGGGAATTTCGTAGCAGATTTAAAGCCATAAATGTTGGAAATGGTGAGGAAAATATTATATTTTCAATCAAATAATCTACATTTATGTTTCATATATCTTTTGGTATAATTTGATCAAGTGTTTCTTGGGTAAATTTGAGTGCTTCAGTTGTGTTTATGTTTTTCATCTGGGCACCCAATCAAAATTCTATCACATGTTCTTATTCATTATCTAAAATTGCAATTTGGCTGATTGCATTTGCTAAAGCAAGCGCTTGGCTCTGTGGTGAGTGGGATATCTACTATCCGTCATTTCGTTGCAAAATAGCAACTTTGTCATGTGGGTGGGCTCTGTGTGTCACAGTGTATCACACTTAAAAATTACACACAGAAGCATTACAGCTCTATTTTGTTTGACGACAATGACTGAAACAACACATACTTTTGTGCACGTTCGATGGACAAACATACAATTTTTGTTTTTACATTAAAAACTACAATTGAGATCAAATTAATAGGAGACACATCTGTTCATATTTACATTCTGCACGCTCATTTGTCCGCCTCATCGTCGCTTGCGTTCACTTACAAATGGCTGTTATTTACCGCTTATGACGTTCATTGTAGTTCAAATGTTTGCACATTTCATTTTTAATATGAACAATATTCGAAATTTTATCAATAATTTTTCAGTGTTATAGTTTTTAAATACTTGTTTGTTGTGTATTGATTAAAATGTATTTCAATTCAATTTGTGGTCTTGACACTTTTCTACCATTACGTTTTGCGGTTTTGTTGGTTACAGATATTGTCACACATCTTGCCACTTCACCGACACAATATTTTTGTCGCATTTGTTTTTTTATAGAATCGAGGACAAAAAGGCCAACTGGCATCCACATATGTGGTGCACAATTCTTGAGCGAATCGAATAAAATGAATTGCAAATGCTGGCATTTGACATTGAAATGGAGATGCAACCACTCTATTAACGACACTGTAAAACAATTGAATTACAAAATTACAAATGTTAGAGAAAAACCATCGTAAATGCATACATACATGCATTCAATGAATTCGGTTTGGAGACAAACCACCCAACTTGAATTGTATGTGAGAGTTTTAGTTTTGTGATGCAATCAGCGGCTGCAAAACAAACTTTTTATATTGTTGATCTCTTTCTTCATCTCCGTGCTCGCATGCACATTGCACATACCATGCTGAGTTAAAACTTCCGCTTCATACATATTTTATAGACGTCATTTCTCTCTCTCTCTCTATACAACATTTAGTCTATTACAATGTTGGCGTTTTTGCGTTGCAATTGGTTGTCATCAAAGTAACCGAAAATCATGTTTAAGCTCTTGGTGTTGTGTGGGTTGATTGGATTTTGACACGTCTTCAAACTTAATGAGCTGAAGAATCAAATTCACATCATTCATCGAGTTCTATCGGGAAATTTGAGAAACGCTTAAGGGAATAGAACAGATTTTGACATTTTCAATATATGCATGCATGAAGATGTTGTCATTAACTGAACTTGTTTTTTTTTTTTTGAATTGGATACTTGAACATGTAGAACGAGTGTCTGAGTGACGAGGACAAAAACCACTGCGCCAAATCGTTCATAAGCCGAATCAACCAGTGTTTTCTTCACAGTCAAAAGCAAATGATCCGCTTTCATTCGCATAACTTGCATTTTTGCAACCTTAATTTGGTCTAACTATACTGTATACTTCATGACAATACTCAGCTTTTTTTTCACTCACCACTGTGATTTATATGGTCTGAATTTTAAAAAAAGAACAAAAAACGATGACATTTTTTTAAAGTACCAAGCCAAACACTAAAACTAATGGAGACCATGCACCGAAACGATATAAATCTTTTAGCGCGTTGACATGAAAAATGTTTTATTTGAAGGGAAGAAAGTGAGAACATATTTGCGGGCAAAGTAGTAAGTGGCATTCTTGTTCATAAATTAGCACTTTGGCTTTATCCCATCGTTGTTTATCGTTTCAGATAACGTTTTGCCATGGCAAATTTCTACTGGAAAAAATTCAATACATGCGAGATTCTACGCATTTGAATGTCCCAACTCAATTCAGTTGATTTTTGTTTCGTTTTTGGTAAACGCAATCGTTTATTTTGATCATGTTTTTCAAATGGTGGTAAAATGAAGTTGTTATTAAAATAAAATAAAATTTTGTAACCATTCTTTCCTTTTGAACCATAAACATTCACAAACAGAAAAGCCTCTGTACGTCGATAAACGATTGCAAAGTTCGCAACGCGAATTCATTTGGGACACCATTTTCCGAAAAATAATTTATTTGGATGTGGTTTACAAGATACTCACGTATCTAAAGGCGATAAATGTGGTTGTGTGTGTATGTGCCAAAGAGAAGCTGCGAATAGCGCATATGTACATGTATGAATGGACGAAATACGAGACGGATTTCCGAATGAATGGCGTCAAAGTTGAAACATTTTCCATTCCGTAAATTATGGTGGATAGAGTAAAGTTTATTTTACACACGATACATGAATGCCCTTGGTATTGGATGAAAGCTTATGTTCGCTGAATGCATGGCATTTGTACGCGAATATGCAATGTAATTTCTTATTGTTATCCATATCAACGTGTGCTGTGGTACAGAATTATGCATGGATCATGAAACGACGAAAATAAAAATCAAAAGATAAATACAAAAATAAAAAGATCAACAAAAACACATGTATCGCTTAGCACAGTGCACAGTAAACAATTATGCATATCTAAAAATATGAATGTCAAATTAACTAAGACCCAAAGTCTGAATATAGACTTAACACAAGCTATATGCAACGATGAAAAATAATATATAAAACGAAACGAAATAAAAGGCAAAGGCAAAGGCAATGGAATACTTAAGCTATATTAAAGAGATTTACGTCAATGGTTGTGCACTGTAACGAACTTGAATGGCTCTTGTGCTTTAAAACAGGGAGCAAAAATTCACGAGCAACCGTACACAAATAATGGTCCGTATTTTTAGATATGATGCATCCATTGAAATGGTTACGCAAAATTCTGCCCAGGAAATCAATTAAACACGTTTATTTCATTTCAATATTGTTTTATTTCATACATCAATATGGTATTATTGGGTCTATTTTATTTCGTTTTTTTTTCTTAAACAGTCAATAATCTTGCAATTAGTTCATTTTGACTTTTTTTCTCAGCAAGCATTATCACAGTATGGTTGACATTTTTGATTCGTCATTTACGAGAATCGCACATTTGACGCTTTTATAAGCGTCATATGTGGTACGACATATATCGATACAACAATATATTCTGAATTAGTGCGTGTTTTGTTTGTTATCGGGCACGTGTTTCATCACAATGAATAATTTTGAAATGATTTAATGCTTCATTTAAGATAATTCTTTTTTCTTCGATTTTACTTGAAGATGACGCTTTTGTGTCAACAAAATTGAACTCTATACTAATTTCATGACAAACAATCATAATTAATTTGTGTGAGCAAATAATTTTGGAGTATCAAAACTTTGTGATGAATGCTTATTTTGTATAATTAAATTGTAGAATTGCTTTGGAGTTGAAATTCATTTGATTTAACATTGAATAATACGTTACTATCAGATGATGTTGAGATGAGGTTTGGCAATGAGAGAATTAAACTTCGTCGAAGATGAAGAAGAAGGAAAATGTTTAATTTCTATAAATGTCAATTACGACAATATGCAGCCAAAATTAATGAGATTCTTAACGCAATTCAACGGCATGCATTTTATGGTATTTATGTATATAGAGTATTTTGAACGTGAAGCATGAAATGGCAAGTGGTTTTCTCTCTTTCTCTCTTTCTCTCTCGCTCGCTCCATCGCTGTTTCTCTCTCGTCTGAAAATCGGTCTAATTAGCTTACGCTCGACCAATTCAATATTCTCCGCTTGGTAATTCATCTTGATGGCTTTGTCTACGGTCTACCGTTACAAATATATAAGACATGTGTACTCGACTTAAACAACCATCCCTTCCCATTTCATCAAAAGATTAAATTAAGCCAAATAATAGAATGAGAAACAGCATTGAACCGATTCTCTAACACAGAAACAAGAGATAAAATGACTGTCCAAAAATCAATGTACGCGCATCAACAATCTTTGTTATTTACTGCGAAGAACTTGTCCGTATATCTACTAATTTCACAATGCAAAATCGTTTGTTACGTACCGAATCAAAATCAATTCATACAATACATTTGATGAATGCCGTTGGTATTGTACTGGATGTATTATGTTGGTATATTCTCTATTAAAGCGAAATCATTTCGTATTTTCGTCGAAATCAGATACACAGAGAGTGAGCTAGATAGAGAGAAATCTCAAATGATAAACAAACAAATAAATCCGAAAATCTAGTACAAAGTGGGATTTGGTGACCTTAGCAGTTCAGTGTTTTTTTTCGCAGCCAATGGCATTGCGGTATGGATTTCGCGTTTAAATTTCGGAGAAGAAAGCAAATTGAATTAAATAAGAAAATGGTGGAATATTGCTATAATGTATTCAGTGCAAAATGTATATGTTCAGTCTAGAGGTGTCAGCGAAGGCGTTCGTAGAAAGAAATGTTCATTCGTATAAAAAAAATTGGTTCGTGTTCGCTTGCGTTCCTGAAGATCTACACTACGAACGAACGTGTTCTTTAGAAGAGTCTAAATCTATATTCGTGTTCGTTCGCGTTCGTAAAAAAGGCTACTACGTTCGAACGAGTGGAAATTGATTATCACGTTCGTTCGTGTTCGCAAGGACAGCCACTACAAACGAACGTGTTCGTTCGCAAAGATAAATTTCGTTTCGTGTTCGTTCGTTTTCGTGACGAACGCGAACGTACACGAACGAACACGAAAACAAACGCTCGTTGACACCTCTAGTTCAGTCCATTGCAAAAATATCTGCTATTTTCATTAAATCACACTCTCGCATTCCAACCAAAAGAAAGAACATTATGGTTCAATTGTAAGGGAAAACATGCACAAGAATTTATGAGAGAAAATGAGAAAATTTAACTAAATTTTGAAAAAAAAGAAGAACTAAGCAGTCACAACCACGAAAGATAAGAACAAACCAAATTGAAAACATTGAGCTTGATAAAGTGATTCAATGTGAAAAACACGTAGCACAAGAGATGTGAATCAAATGAATCTGTTGTGGAAAAATATGATGTTGATTGCAACCAAAAGAACAAAAAAAAAATCGCATTAAGTGAACGAAGTCGGAATGTAATTTTTTTTCTGGTTAACCATAAGTCAAATACAGTGATGTGGTCGACCAGGTGATTTTTTCTATTTTTTTCTTTTGTTCAAAGATTATGGTTTAACCAAGTTCCATATTTTCGTCACTCTACTGTGTGTCGTTGGCATCCATTATGCGCTTAATTTTTTTTTGCCACCTATATCATTTTCATTCACAGAAGAAACAAATATTCTAGTGAAAATAAAAAGAACCAAGAAAATAAATTGATAAAAAAAAAACAAAATTTGGAGCAGTTATTTATAAAATGAAACAAACATATTCTGACAGTTGATAATAATGTGAATTCCATTATATTCTAGGTAAGTTCACGTTTTTATTTTAAAATAGCAACATGTTTCAAAACGTGTATATCGTAATTTATATACACCCCATTCGAGTTCGAATGCGATTTAAAAACAAACAACGCAAAATGTGAAGAAGAAATGAAGAAAAAAACAACGTAAAGGAAACAAAATTCAATTTCAGATTCTCTTTTATTCTTTCTTGCAAAAGAAAGCGGCTGTAGAACTCACGATGAGGCGAGAGAGAGAGAGAGAGAGAGAGAGAGAGAGAAAGGGAGAGAGATAAGAGAGACTCGATGAGATTTATTTGAAGCCAGAGCATCGTGCCATTCACACCACGCATTATGTACCGTCTTGGTGCTTTACTATTTTTTTGGCTTGATTATTTATTCAATACACTTCGATCGCGATAATTGATTGAAAATAAGAGAGAGAAAAAAAATAAACGAAGAGAATAGAGAAAAAAAGGTTCTTGATATCCGTGTGCAAAATAAATTAAAGTGAAAAAATTAACGTAATTTTCGAGCTCGTTCCATGGAAAACCATGTGCGTGAGAAAGAACGAGAGAAAGAAAAAGAGAGAGCGGAATAAAGATAAGAAAGATATTCCATCTTGGGGATAACAGTACATCAACACCCAGTTCGATGAAAGTGCCATACTACTTTGAACTATAACTTTATTTAATATGATTTGTTGTTGGATTGGGTTCGTTCGAATAATAATAGTAGAGCGTCAATTGTTCAACAATTTATATTGTTGCATTGAATTTAGACTTCTTTGGGTTGCACTCTCGTCAAGAAAACTATTAAATCGATTACGAGCGGATGAATGAAAAGATAAATTTCCTTTAGTTCGTTTCTAATTAAATTTCGTCCATTTGATGTAATTATGTTTTGTGCGCTCGTGTACACAAACTAAATAGTATTAAAATTGAGCACGCATTTTTTTTTTGTGTGTGTACGATATTGTGCATCTCATGGGAAATTTACTCGATTCCGTCAACCAATGAAATTGCTATATAATAGTTTTCTAGTTCAGTCTAAAATGTCTTTTTTTCGTATTACATTTCTCTCTATCTCCCTTTCTCTCCGCCTCTTCTTCCGTTCAGTTCATCGATCCGTGAATGCTTAGCAACTGACATAATTCCCTGTAAAATATGTTGTTGTTTTTTTTTCTCTTTTTTTTCCCAATCAAATATACTAGTTAAGCTTACACATAAAGCGTTAATTTATTTTGATTATGCAAAACGTTATCTTGCCCGTATTTTGATGTTTCTGAAACTCTTTTTTTTTCACATGCGCGCACATATAATCAGCGGCCAATGCTTTTTGCGTCGCCGAGAAAAGCAGGGCAAAATATAAATGAAATCAGTGTATAATGTTGTTTCTTCTAGCGGTTCTTTCATTCGAATGTACGAGTCTGCCAATCGAATTCGGTGAACAACATGCATGATGCAGGCCATTTCAATTCATAAAATAAACTGAGAATGTAGCTCGGTGTTTTTTTTTCTCTATTTCCATTTTACTCCGAAAGAACTAAAAAAATCAATAGGCCGAATGAATTGATAGAACGCTACAACAAATAAAGAACATCTATGAAACAAGATCTAAGTTGTCGTCAATTTTATGCGTCAAAGATCATACATGCGGTAATAAATTTATAGTAATTTTCCGTCGATAAACTGCTATCTAATATGTGGTATTATATGCCTGTGTCACAAGATAAATAAATTGATAGCGCGCACACATGTCTAACCGCACATTTTCCAGCATATTGACTATTGCGATTTTTTTCTTTCTGGGATTTTATCGAATCTAGTTTTTCCTATTATTTCGAGTTTAGACGATGCCGATGTAGCCACAGCCGATTCAATTATATCGGTCATTAACTGTCATCACTAGAAAACAAATATCGCTGGCTGCATATGATTATTATTATCCTACCTGTTACAGCGAAGCGATAAATGCCAGATTTGTTGTCGTTGATGTTAGTACCATTTATTTTAATCGAATGGTTCTCATTTCAGAAAAATTTAAAACTAAAAAAAAACAACGATTACAAATAAATTAAAAAAGGAAATCAGTATGCCATTTCAATCTGATCCGAATGCAACTGTGGTACAAAAACCAAAGCGAAAATTGTGATAAAACCAAGGCCAAGCCTCAATGCATTCTAACGCAATTAAATATTTCGGATAAGATGGCGACTCACCGATGATATTCAACATTAATAGAATTGATTTGTAATTTACAAAATGAATCCACATATGTGAACACAATAAAAAAAATATCAAAAGATTTTCGCTGACTTACGACAATTTAAAGATTTTGTGAGTTTCATATCTTATTATTTTTTTTTCTATTAAGATAAATCGGATGCGAAATGTTTTATGTTCAGTTTTATCAATTCATGTAAAGTAATTTGTTTATATTCAATCATTTTGTAGAAAATTTGTTGAATGTACGGTTTTTCGAATGGAACAACATTTGAATATGAACAATGTTCGACGATTTAATGGCATTGTCTGTCGGATCTATGTGGATTAGCCATTGAAATTATGCGAATAACCAATGGGATTTGATTTTATATAAAAAATAGTGCAATGCAAAAGCATTTTTCGATAAGCAGACAAAGCCGATAATGGAACGTAAAATGTGAAAATTTTTGCCATTTTCAAACACATGCCGATGTTATTTTCAGCGATTTTCAAACAATTCACTCACATTCAACAATATTCATTCATGCTACTTTGATTTGATATCGTATTACAGACGACGACACGGTCGATCCTTTTTCTTGCCCTGAAAAAAAAATGTGCAAAATTTCATCATTCCAATTTTGCTTGTATGATATACATAATGTTAGAAGCGCATGTTACCAGATTATTCCCAGTCACTACCTACACACATTTTCATCAACGCAACAAGCAAAAGATTTTGTTTTTCCACACCTTTTCCGTCTGAAAAACGGAATGTCGCCACCTCTCTCTCTCTCTCTCGCTTTCCGCTCTTTTCTGGTGAACTGTCATCACCATTTGATTCTGTTTGGATTATTTAAAGCTTCTGTTTGTGCTTCTTCTTTGTTCACTCTTTTGTTCCGTCTTTTTTTTGCATATTGTTTTCTTGTTTGTGAATCCTGGCACTCATAATGGCACATAAAACCACACGTGAACATGAACTTGTTTTTCATCAGAAAAAAGCACATGCAAACTACCATATGGGACTTGTTAAAATTGAATATATATTTTGGAAAATGCCATTTATGCATGCAACCTGTGCAAATACAATAAATAAAGATTCGCTCATTTTATTTGAAGAAACTTTTCGTGACCAATGAGTAAAAATGGTTAAAATTAAAAATTCGAAGAAATCTGTAAAAGTAATGTCCAAACCTAGGGGGCAGACACATGGAATAGGACAAAGCATGACGACAATGACAGCTGGGCAACGCAGCAACTTCATTATGGTTGCCAAATTCGTACCATTTTTGATTTAAGCGATCGAAATTTGTGCCATTTTTTAGTTTCGTTGGCAACCGCACCATGGCGCTACTGTCAACGTTGCTTGTCATCGTCGCGCTTTGGAATAGGATTAGACTTTTAGTGTAAAGATTCGAAAAATTGCAACGAAATAGCAACGCCTGTGAATGGATTCGCGTGAAATAGCGAAACAGTGCATGGAATAGCAAAAATTGTTTCACTTCAAATCCATTTGACATTTCTTTTGACGTTTATTGATGGATTAGTGGAATAGTGCGGAATAGCAGAATTAACATTTTTGACGGAAACAGTACATGGAATAGGAAAAATAGTTTTGATTTCACATTTGTGTTTTTGGATTATTAGTGGAATAGCTGGATTAGTAATTTATATAGTGGATTCGGAATTTTTTCTTGGTGTCTCACCCCTAGGTCCAAACGAATTAATAAATAATTTGTATAACTTCAACACTCACACCAAACCTTTGTTTTGATTATCGCATTTAATTCGCGTCAATTTACTCTGTTACATCGCTTTGTACGTAATCTCCTGCACAAAAATAGATAGCATAATGTGTAGGTGAGCATGTAAAAACGTCTGTTGGTCTTACCATATATGTTTATTTTCTTTGAGAGTGAGTAAAAAAAAATCGGTCTTTTCCGCAGGATAATGGCAAATACTCGGAATAAATCACATTTAAGCGGCTTTAAAAATTCATTTAATTAAAACATAATATGAACCATCGCATCGACGGACCGCGATAGCGTTACAAAGTTTTTCCATTAGACATTGGCACTTTCTGCTATCGTTGCTATTTTGACGGGGCAATCATGGCCGTGGCGCGAGAGTAAGAGAAAAAAATAACTTGGAAAAAGCGATGGATACAAATAAGATGTGAAATACATAAAAGAAATGGTTATGTTCGGCACAGATCGTGCTCCCGGGTAAAATGCTCAACTACATAAATGCTTAAACAGGCTATGAGAGTGCGAATGAGAAAACGAAAAAAAAGAAACAGATAAAATGGCAAACGAATGGTAAGGGCATATAGAATAATAGATTTTACTTTTTATTCTTTATTTTATGAAGTTCTTTAAGTCTATCCCTTCCGCGATGAGTGTATTTTTTTGCATCCGCAAGATGCTAATATTGATCTTGATTTCGCTTTTTTTCGCTCTCTCAAATCAGACGTTGGCCTTGCGTTGGCGACAACGGCTTCTTTTCAAAAGCATAGCTTGATTACACACCACAATTGCTAGACAACTTTTGCACATTATATTTCCTTCATTCGGCGTGTTTTTTTTATTCTTTCCAATGTCTGCGACGCAATGCTCATTTTGTAGCCATTCATTCAGAAAGATTTTTGTAACAAACACAGAGAGCATCAAACAAACAAATGCTCCATTGATGAAAGTTCTCGAGTGATTTCTTTATCTCTACTTTTTAGTAATACCCTTCAATTGATACTAAACTATTACTTCCGAAATCACATATTTTGATCAATGGTTTTTGAATTTGGTGTTTTCACTCTCTTTTATCGCGCAGAATCATTGCATTGTTGTGCTCTGTGTGTACTACACAATGAATGTACAATGAACATTCATTATTTGATTAACGTCTTTAAACGTCTAAATTTAGATTTTTCCAACAATGATTTTTTTTTTTGATCAATGATGTTGATGATAAAGAAATGGAAGATGGCGCAGATCAAGATTATGAAGAGGAAAAAAAACGAAATGAAACGCTCACAAACACAAGCAGCCAGTTAAAGTACGATTTTGCATCGTATAACTTCATAATACGTATACCAAATAAGGATTAAAGAAAAGATGTACAAGGAAACTGAATGAGTGCTATGTTCAAAATCAAAGAAACGTGAAAATTAATCTTGCATATAATTTAAAGCATTGACTAAGGTCAACGAATAAATCGTCAGGATATAAGGAAAATGGAGACAAAGAACAAGAGAGAAAGAGAGACAGAGTGAGTGATAAAGAGAAAGAGAAGACTCAAGCGAGATGAGCAAAAAAGGATAAAAAACAACTTCATTCGCATTCCGTGCATTTTGTCGCTTCTTTATTTATCTCGATTTTATTATAACATGAACATTATATATGTAGCTCGTAGCAGCACACTACATACATGCACCACTACATTGGATTAAACAATTCATTCTCTACAAATGAAAAGTAACAAGCATTTTGACCGTGTGTTGTACAACGAATATCCATGTTCGCTGCTTTCATCGCCGTCATCATAATATTTTATAATGCTATGCAAGAACGAAATGAATGAGTGGGTTGTGGGTTCGACTTTATTGACGTTGCCGTGTAACGTATTTACTTTGGTACTGTAATCATATATGCTTGGTTATATGTGTGTTAACGCTTCTGCTATATTAGATTTTTCATGTTGGTTCACAATTATTTGTGACCCATAGAAAGAGAGAGAGAGAGAAAGAGCCCAGAGCATGAGAGAAAGAGAGTAGGTGTGCTTGCTTTGAACTTATATCTGGCGCCTAATATTTTAGCTATACGGGTAGAAGGGGTCATTTTATTTGTTTTTCTTTGTGAAATGGTCAATTAAATTCCATATTGCTACAAAATTTGTCATCCACTGGAGATCATTTTATCGACAGATTCCAAGCCCAATCTCAATAAGTATTGATTCAAAGTACAAATCACGCCGCTTGCAATCGGGGGTCGAAATTCCGATACGCCCCATTCTCCTTTACTATTAACGTTTACTTATCCTTTTTCATCTATTCATTATGGTCTTTAGTCTTTTCGAATGCGTATGATGCCCGCAAACTAGCGGCTGTGTCTTTCACAGTATGAGAATAATATTTCGTTTATAGTTTCGTTCAAACGTCCATATATATTTTTTTCTTCTTGTCGTTGTTGCTCTTTGGATCGTTCGACTTTGTTCTCTTTCGAACTAACTTCCTTGTCAACAGTTTTTCATTTCCTCTTTGAATGCCAAGAATTGAATTGTCACAAAATCTACAAAGCGCTCCAAGAAAACATAATGTAGCAAAGAGAAAAAACGAATGGTGATTGATAATAATATATTCTATGTTGAGTGTACTTTATTCTGTGTGCATAAGGTATCTATGTGATGTCGCCTTTTGCCATTCAATCGGGCCGTTCTATTGACTTGCCAGACTTTTATAGAAAAATCTTTGATTATTTTCAAGAGTGGCAAAAAGAGCTATATTCCAAGAATGTCCCAGACACAACGCGTGAAAAAAAAGTTGAAAGAGAGAGACAGAAAAAAAACGGAATAGACTTAAGTGCTTGGACAGGGATAAAGATGTATAAATATTGAAAGACATATAGAAAACGAAAAGCTCACAATCTGTTTATAGAAGCATGGCTGACAGAAAAAAGTTCAACATCAAATGATTTACAACTCGAAAGTTTTTTTTTTTTGTTTTCGAATAACTTCATGAGGGACTCATTTGTCAGCGAATCATGAAAAACAAAGGCCAGAACAAAAAAAAGTAATAGCTCGCCACTTTGATATGCGTACTAAATGCGTTGTAAATTTTTTAAAATAGATAGCTGAGCCAGAAAAAAAACATGCTACTTTCACATCAAACTTTTTTCTATCGTCTTTATTTCGACACTCGGATCTAGTTTGCCATTGTAATTTTGCGTTGTGTTGTGAAACATATGGCTCGGTACAATCAATGGATTCTTGAATTTGCGTCATATTAAATAGAACATCAAATTAATTGAGCAATTGTTGCCTAAATGAGAAAAATACCAGCATCTCACTGAGACTGTTCAAAATAGACGTAGGTACATACGGACCATATGATACAGAGAGAATGGCAAGTATGACTAGTTTATTATAAATTTAAGATAAAAATTGAACGATACGTGTAGTTTTAATAGAAACATGATAAATTGGCCGATCAACAAATAAAAGAAAAAACAATCAAAATCGTATCAATGAAATTTTTTATTGGAATTATTGAATGCATTTTGATTCGATCTCACGAAACATCATCAGCAACTAGGGGATAACCGTGAATTGCAGATCGAATAATTTAAAATAATAAACGCTATTTCTCTCTAGTTTTCACTAATTCTGCTAGTATTTCTACTAGTTTGTTCTAATACTGCTATTTTTTGCTAATTTTTCTAGTACGTCAAAAATATCGCATTCGTCAGATTGACAGCATGATCGAATAACTGAAATGTGTTTACGTAAATGTTTCAAGTTGACACTTTCAACGTGTATATTTGAAGCAGGCACTAGCGTATACGTTTTCAGTAAGAAATCTGTCATCAAATCTACATTTCCGATTGCAATTCGTAAATTGTAGTTAATACAGATGAAACGTGCTTGGTTACGTGCCATTGAATATATTTTTATTTAAAAATGAGAAAAAGCGTATTTAACTACATATTTTGATACATTTTAGTTCAACACTATTCAATTCATTTGTTTTGTGAATTTTATTTTAATTAATTATTTCAATATATTCAAGAATAAATGCTTACTAAAGTATATACGTGTACAGTGCTAATTCTGCTATTTATTGCTAATTTTGCTATTTTCTTCATGTAAATTTCCCTATTTTTTTGCTAATGTGCTAATTCTAATTCGCATGGATATCCCCTAGATCAGCAATCATCATGAATAAAAAGATAAAAATTGAAACCATGTTGAATATGCACCTAAAGATTATTCATTCATGAATACTGAAACACACTTGAAATTTCGATTGGAAATGATGAAAAAAAGACCAATAAAAATGATTGTATATTATTATCTTATTCTTCCTGCCCTTGAGTGCGTAAAAAAATCAACGCAGACATTGTTCGTCATCGGCATAAATTCCATTTGTATGACAAATTATACGGGGTTTCCCAAAATATTCCCTCAAACGTCGTACATCCCACAATGAGTTTCAATAAATTCCCGATTTTTTTTTATTTGACTTACCTGAACACACATCGCTTTCCATTCTAATTCTAAAACAAATGAACACATCAATTACAAGAATAGTGCCGAATCGGTTCTTTTACTAAAAACAATATGACATGGATTTTTTGTGTTAACAAAACAATCACAATTACGTTAAGAAGTTTTTTTAATAATAAAGTTACACGAAGCCCAACTAAAGTCTGTTTTAAATGAGTTTTTGGTTTGCCATATTTGTCCGTTGCCATATCAATATTGCGACGCAATTTTAAACCTTATGAAAATGAAGGTTTACAAAATGAATTTTAAATTTTGATAAATTTGATTAAATTTTTAATGTTCAATATTTTATCAATTATTAATGCATTTCCGATCAAACATTGTTCCTTTAAATTCATTTGTTCAAACTTACACTCTATCAACGAATATTGAACGTACATTTTAACGAATATTGATACTTCAAGTAAATATTTGGTTACTCCATTAAATTATTACCAAATTGTATACGATCCAATTGAATTGGATGTTTTTCTTTTACCAAACAATGAAAGCCGACGAATTCGCAGTTAAAATTGAAAATAAAAGCAATAAAGAATTCCAGCGGTTTAAAAGATTAGTTTTTTTTTTGGATACCAATAAAATGACAACTTCACGTAATGTCATACAATCTTTGGTCAATGAAACCATAAAGAATACCATTGAATAATTTCGATTCGATGAAAAACATGCAGACACTGTCTGTGTAGAGAAAAAAAATACCTCCGATGCTCGATGTCAAAAAATCACGGAAGTTAGCCCCAAAAGCCGAAACCAAAAACAATGTCACATTCAATTTGTGTTTCCATTTATTTTATTTTTTTTCGGTGTCAGCACAAACGGATCTCAATTCGATTCATTTTTGTTGTTCCTTATGTTTTGAATAAATTGATAAACGGTCCAACATAAATTCTACTTATATTCACGCTCTGCCAAATAAATAAATAAATTGAATACACGAATTAAATATTCGTATTTGTCCACTACTCTGTCTCTCTCCCTCCTTACCGTTCATTTTCCATCACTGTCGCTCAGTTATTTGTTTGCTTTTTCTCTCTTTCGCTCACAACAACATCACTCTGTTGCTGTGTGCTGTGAATAATGCACAATACTACAACATTGTGATCGGAGAGACACAAAAAAAAACCATTGCGATTCATGTGGCACAAGCATTTTCGTCGTGTGTGCGTCAACTTCAATTTCAAGTTGCAACAACAAGCAACAGTCGATACCGTGTATGCTGTACGATAACTTAATATTATACACACATTTTTCCACCGAATAAACGTTCAGTTGAAACAACAACACCAACATTCGGGTACAGCTCTCTGTTGCGCCAAACGTTACCGACACATTCTTGTCTCGCATGCAAACGAAACGCTCAGTTTCATTTGTGCCTATTGAATCCAAAGTGAAACTTATCTCGCTTTCGCTCTAATGCCTGAAAAACAGCTGAAATAAAATAACAGAACTTGTGTGTACACTGTGTACATTACATACATCCGATTCAAACAAAAAAGAAATATATATACTTCAATATAAGCTTTACCATCTCTTCTTATGCTTGTATATATTGTGGTGCTGTGTGCGCCGCTGTTTCGCATACAATCCGCGCTCGGCGCTTGCTAATATCTGTTTGTATTGAATGGTTTTGACTATCTCTTTCATTCGGTTGGATTCATAGATTTGACTGCCGTTCGCTTGGCATTCGAATTTCTGTGTGCTGTGTGTTGTGTGAGCAATGCGCGCTATATTCGATTTGTGTATATGTATTCAATACATACAAAGTCTCGATGATTCTCGAACTTACGGTGTCTCGGTGCCGCTTGCTGTGTCTCATGGCTGCTTTACCGATTATTCTACGGTTGTTGTGTTGAATATTTTCCCATTGTAACGAGAATTTCATATGTTCGCTTGTTGGTTAGTAGTCAGTCGTTTAGTGAGTGTGGCCGTGATCAAAGCTAAAAAGATTGACTGTCGCTACTAATAAATTTTCATCGAGAGGTTTCATTTAACATATAAAATATATACAAAAGAAAACATATATACTATATGAAAATAAAGTCATACACACCATATTCAAAAATTTTGAATCCAACATTTCGAATCCATTGAAAGATCGAGAGATTTTTTTTTCGTTTTGAAAAATTGGTTTTATTTCGTTTCGTGTGTTGTTTTCGTTTTTCTGCTGTTTGTTGTTTCTATACGGTAATGCAAAAGTATTTCAAATAATAATAACAGAAAATTATGGATTTTTTAGAAGAAGAGATTATGTTAAAACGAACATATTTCAAATTGCGTACATACGGTTTCATAAGTTTTAAAGAACAAGTTAAATTGAATAAAGAATGATTTAAAACGAGAGATTGAACAAAAAAAAGTACCAAATCAGTTTATCAGTTCAAAATTTACATAAATCAATTAATATTTTTTTTTCTGCAATTTAAATGCAACAAAAAAACAAACCGAAACATATTAATGCGTTGAGCAAAACGCTATGCAGGCTGTTAAGTAAATAAACAACAACAAAACTCAACCGTTATACACATTATATGTTAAATTGTAATTAAATTTGAACTTTTTTGTTGCAAATGCTTCAGTATTATGCGGTTAATTACCGAGATTTTTTTCTTTTATTTGGTTGGTTTTCTTTGGTGTTTGATGCAGTCGGTTTTTGTTTGAAGGTCGAATTTTTGTATGTTTTCAATAATATATATTTATTTATTTTTTTGTTCATTCGAAATGGTACTCACTTCGATTTATCGATTATTAGTTAGCGCGACTAATCGCAATTCTGCTGCCACTGAATGTGCAAGACCACTACTGCCGACACTATCAACAATAACAACATCATCAGCAAAAAAGAATACCAATTCAAACATATTGAAATGTTTGAACCTCGGCGTTTTCCTCTTGCTCAAATTTAAAATTACTAATTTTGCTGGCAGAATTGAGCTGATACATTGATTTGATGTGATGATTTGAATGAATATGTTAAAAATGAAAATTAGTCAATCGAAAAGCGATTCCGTGTGTTTGCATTGGATAATTTGTATATTGCGTGTAACAAATTTTGTTTTTGTTTTATATCAAACAAAGTGCGCGGTGTGCTCCGTTTTGAAGTCGAAACGAAAAATGATATTTAAGAAAAACTCCAACCAAAATTTAAATAAAATTCAAGTCACAAAATAAAATAAATAATAAAATAAAAATGCACGGCATAAATTTCGTTGCGAGAATATCGCTGTTTTTCTTTCGTTCGAATGAAACCTGTTGCCATCTCGCGCGTATGTGGAAATAGTATTCTGATGTATAAAGTAGAGCGACCAGAGAGAATATTAATGCTGGCTAAATACAGTGGGTGACACAAAGACACGGTCGTCGTTCGTTGTCGTGTTGTTGTTGTTTCTTTTATTTATTTATTTTTCAGAGAAAGTCGAAGATTTCTCGCGTGGTCCAATATCAAGAATATATCCAATAATCATACGAATTTGGAATCGGAATTAATTAGGCTGAAACATTTTCTGGCCTTAAAATCGAATACAAATACGATGTAATATCAAAATATCAATAATGAAGTCGATTTCATTAAAACGGTCGATTTTGAAAATCAACGAGTAAAAACCATAAAACAAAAACAAAATTCGATTTATATGCATATATACAATTCTTTCTTTTTATAAAAAAATTTTTGTTAATAAGGCGCAAGCATATGTGTTTCAGCGACTCATTCTGATATCTCTCGAATTGTATCTTTTATTGTTTCCATAGAGTGAAAATTTCACAAGTTATCGTCAACAACAACAACAATAACAGTATTCTTCAGCAGAAAGAGAAGCAGCAGCCGCCAGTAACACAACAATAAACCAGAGTAAAAAAAAAAATTAAATAAAAGTATTGTAAAAAACAAATTCGAACAAAAAAATTAATTGAGAAAAATTGAAACAGTTGTGCAAAACAAATCCGTTTAGTGTGTAAATGTGAAACGCGATATCTAAAATTGGAACTGATTGACTCACGTATTTTGTTTTGTTATCGTCATCAACAATCATAAATGAAGTGCTTTTTTATAAATTAAAAAAAAAAAATCTCGATAAACACTTGCCGAAAACAAAACTCAAACTCTAAGTAATATTCGCCGCTAAACATTTTTGGTTAGTTTTTTATTTCTCAATTCTTTCTATTCGAGCTGAAAGGATTAATTCAATCAAAATCGCATGCAAATAACGTCTATGGAATTTTTGTTGCCTTTATTTTATTAGTGAAGTTGATTTATTTTTATTCATTGTGAGTACCAATTGAAATTGTCATTGTGGTGTAATAATCAGCAGTCAAAGCAAAGATATCGAGAAACGAATCGAAAAAAGAGAAAGAGAGAGTAAAGCAAAACAGAGAATTGAATCTTTACCACATCTAGTTTAACCGCAGTGACCAAAACCAACCAGCACTGATAAAAATTCAAAGCTCAAAAAAAAGAAGTAAAAAAATAATAAGTTAGCGAATACGAAAAAGACATAGAAATCGCCTAAGAACCTTCACTTGTTACTTATTTCGGTCTCCGTGTTTTAAAATACACACATATATATACGTAGATACCAATATTTATATTGATAGCAACGCGTAACGGCCGACAATAAAGTCAAAAGAAAAGTAAAATACATACGAAAAAGAAAAGAAAGAATAAGAAGAAAGAAAGAAAGAATTCAGTTCAATTTGAAGAGATCAAGAGACGAGCTTAAGCAACGCGAAACAAGTAAACACAACGCACCGCGTACAAAACATCAGCACTTACAACATCGAAGCAGTCTCATAGCAGCAGCAACAGCAACAACAACAGCAACAACAACAGCAACAGTATCAGTTGAAGCGCAACACAAACAACGCACCACGTACAAAATAAAAAAAACCAGAGAGTTTATTTTTAAAAATTGAAAAGTTTCTACAAAATAAGTTCATATGATATCGGCTTGGATAAATCCATATAATGAAAAGGTGCGTGTCCACATTTATGTTCAATTTCACTCTTATTTTTTTCATCATCATCTTCTTCTTTATTCATCTGGTGTACATCTTGGCACATGTTCTGTACCATGTTTGGTATTTGTTTTGTTTTTCTTTTCATTTCATTTGTTCAATCAATTTTATACCATTTTATTTTGATTCTACTACACCATTATCAGGCAAGTGCGTGCTTAGGCACTACTTTACTATCTATATCGATATCTATTTTTCTTGTTGCTTCTTTTTTTCTCTCCATCCATTCTATTTTTCTGCATCATTTCTTTCCTCTTTTTCTATACCAAACACACAAAATAAATAAAAATAAAATAATATAAAAACAACGACCAACGTCTTTTTTGCCAACTAGTAAATTGAAAACAAAATAAAACTTGTGCTCGGAATTGAACAAATGATAGAAGAGAATGAAGAAACATGGTGTTTTATATGGTGTCCTGAAGCGAAATAACAATTGTGTTTTTTTATGAGATGTTCATTTTGGACGATTTTTTTTTAAACGAAAAGTTACCATGGTGCTTATTTGTTGTTTCCGTGTGTTTTTACATTGTCCTGGTGAACTTTGTTACGGAAAATAAATGTTTGTGTTAACTTTTTTTTATCTTTTGACAATGCTTAGAATAAATCAATTAATTTAAAAAAAAAATAAGTGAAATTTATTCGTGTGTGTGTGCTTCTGTTTCCAAACGCATTAACGCATCCATGCCATCAAATGTTATTCTGCATTATTTGTAAATTAATGCCATATGGATCAAATTGAAATGAAATTTTTCTCACTTGTTTTTATTGCGATTTCTTCGGGATCTCTCTATAATTATTAATTGATGTAATAATTTATTGTGAATTAATTTGCAATGTAAAAAATTCATCAAAACAGATAGCAGGCGAGAATATTGACAATGTATCAATATTGTCTGTCTTTTCGCTAGTAAATAAAAAAAAGTCGCCCTTTGCAAATATTTTTGAATTTTCTTCACAAAATAAAAATTAAATATTTTTTGGTTCATTCCTCCGCAATACGCATCGTATTCATTCACTTCAAACCCATCACAGAATTGCAAACAAAGTACAGAATGTAGTTTAAAAAAGCGCCCATTAATTCAATATTACGATTAACGATTAGATTGTTTTTGTTTGTGTGACACCAGAGATGGGCACGAATTAAAACAGTGGGAATCCTTTACCGGTGTGTTTTCGCTTGAAAGCGAGAGAGAGAGAGTAAAAAATGTAAAAATGCTAATCTACAATTGTATTGCTCTTTATTCATTCGACTAATGGCATTAAGCATATTTCCAGTTCAGACGAGGAACAGAAACACATACACGCACACATGCAAGCTCACTGCTGGCAACATGTTTTTCGCAAATGGCTTCTCCGGTTGCGCACATATGTTTTTCATTCGCGTTCCATATGGAAGCGTGTTTGAGAGCAACAAGCGACATAAAATGGCATAAAAACAACAAAACAAAGTGACAAATGGATAATATAGTGGTGGCGATGTTCAAAAATGTAATTCAGTCAAAGCCATTTATCGTTGTTTCGTGATTAAAGAATTGCTTTTAGCACCCATTACAACAGCATGCCAAACCCTTCAGTTTATCAACTCGCCCTCATACAAATATGTACAGCTGGATGAGTACATGTATATGTGCTTATCTCTTTTATTCACTCAATAGCTTTTGCTCTATGTGTGTGTGTGTGTGTGTGTGTGTGTGAAAGTGCCTGCGTATGCTAAATCATCGGCGCTACCAAACGGATACTGTGTCATTACATATTGAAAGCTACAAATCCTGAACATAAAATCAAATATCATCATTATTTTATGTGAACATTAGATATGGCATAGAAGAAAAAAAAATCGCTGCAACCTCGTTTCATTCTTAAATCTTGGTTTTAAAGCGATGAATTTAAAGCTATATCTCTCGCTATTGGCGCTATTTTATTGTGCTGTTTGAATGACTTTAATGCAATTGTTTTCGCAAATCGTATGGAAATACATTGTTCATTTCTTCCTTCAATTCATAGAATTTTGATATTAATTGCAACCTCATGGACAAAAAAACAAGTGATTAACTATCAAATATACTCGGCCACTGTTTGTGAATTATTATACGCAGTTAATTTCGAAGAAATATTAAGTTCCACATTTATTGTTATTCAAAGCACACGAAATGGGGATTTTGCACACAGCATTTTTTTGGAAGGGGGAGTATCGATTCATGTCATGAAAGAACAAGAACAAAAGCGATAAAGCGTGGACTTTCATGCGATGTAAATTTTCTCCTTTGAATGCAAGTTTTTTTTGTTGTTGCACATATCAATAAATTCCATTTTGTCGCAGTCAATAATAGCTTTAAAAGCAAACTTTATTTGTTGTTTTTTTTTATCATACATCATAAATCGAATTTAAATTAAAATTGTCGCTTTAATATGATGTTGAAACAAAATGCAATGAAAATTTATTGTTGTTCGATTACGTGTTGTTACAATATCAGTTATGAAATTTGCCATAAAATTTGGGCCATGAAAAACTTGAAATGCACAGTTACCATTATTTATTTACAAAATAATACAAGCCCGTAATAGTATGCGAACATTTAAATTGAGACATGCTCATGCGATGTGTATATTAAATTGAACTATCAACGCATACGAGAGAGAGAGAGAGAGAGAGAGAGAGAGAATGGCTGTTGATCTATCGCAAACATTTCGAAGAATAAG
The DNA here is from genome assembly GCF_009176525.2 of Contarinia nasturtii. NCBI lineage: Eukaryota > Metazoa > Arthropoda > Insecta > Diptera > Cecidomyiidae > Contarinia > Contarinia nasturtii. Next base: position 2,281,830 of record NW_022198581.1, read on the forward strand.
TTCTCACACAGGAATTACCACCCTGACACCGACACTTCCAACCTGCATATGCACGGAATATCGATTCGACACAATTGATTTGGATTTCCAAGTAAATTCAATTAAAATTTAATGAACTAAAGAGAATAGTTTGTGGTTGATTTCAATCACTAAATCCAGTTCAACATCCACACACACACACACACACAGAGAGAGAGAGAGAGAGAGAGAGAGAGAGAGAGAGAGAAAGAGAGAGAGAGAGATAAGCACATTTATTTTTGTGTTACATTGTATCGCAGGTGCATTAATTAAAATCAAGTAAACATCTCGGCGATGCCTGTGTGCCAAATCAAATCAAAAATCGTTCAACATTCAACAACGATGAATTCAATCGACAACTGATTATTTCAATTGAACATCCTCTTCCTGCATTTACAATAGCAGCGAACGATTGGAATAATGGAAAATAGAACATGTACACATCGGTACGTATGGGTATTCAATACACGCGTTGGGTTGGAATTTTATTTTGATTTGCGATTGAATGTGATATGAAGAGGAAATGATTGCAATTTAAGGTAACTTGTTGTTGAAATCGAATGAAATTGAATCTTAGTCTCGAGAAAAAAGAAATACACCCGAAGAAAATTCAATAAACTTTGTTTGCCACAACAGCAACCGTTCTTGTAAGCGACAAACGAAAAAGTGGCAAAATGCGAACTTAAATGTCTTTTGTATGTTTGCATTGGTAGTATAACGCAAGCATTCAATTCGTTTATTATTTCGCTATAATTTTGTGTCGATCATCAGCAAGAGAATTCACATGTTTATTAGAAATCAGTAATAATCAGTTTTCATTTCGATTTCTTCTCTCTCTCTCTCTCTCTCTCTCTCTCTCTCTCTCTTTCTTTTCATTTCGCAGCACCCAACGCCCTTTTTACCCTCTCCTCATCATATTTTTCAGTACATTTTACCCGAAACACATACAAACACAACGCACCAATTCGTAAATTCAATCAACATTGAGAACGAAAATAAATAAAATGGGTAAAATCGCATTCGAAAACTCGCACTGATTTCCGATTGTAATGGTTCCATGCGTACGTGTATACGTACTATTGCAATATTGACATTTAGATTAGACTTTATCAGACGTTTTACGTTGTGTATATTTATGTGTTGGAGAGTTTTTGTTTTTCTTTATGTCAACTACTATTTGCACTGTTGCCGCGTTGCTACTGTGTTAGCTTTCAATCAACGAGGAAAACAGCAGCAACGAGAAGCTTGTTTCAAATAATAAAAGTTGTTATTTAAACATGATGAATGTGGTTTTATGTGTGCGCCCATCAATTTTACTTTAAAAGGAGCAACTGAGAATTATTAGAGAATTAGAAAACACAAAAAATTAAATCCGAAAATCGATTGATATGCAGTTTTAACGCCTCACAAATTAGCATTTGAATATGTATGACAAAGCAACGATTTAAAAAAAATGCATCCGTTAGTTGATTTGGCACTGGTTTCATTTGGGGTCGGCTGCTACGATGCAATTGAGACTTTTTTTTCTTCACTTTTCCATTTATAATTTGTGAATATTTAATTTATAATTAAAGAAAAATGGAATGATTTATTGCGTGGATGGCAAACAACCTGGCGAAAAACAGCCTACTCAAGCGATACGAAATCATTTAATGACGTGAAAGAACGCACGATCTGGTAACAAGAAAATCGAAAATTCACTCGCTCACTCACTCATTTGCGCGCATACACATACATAACCGTTTAGATGTTTTCTACGAATTACTTTTTTCTTCTCTGAATTGAGTCTGTGTGGTTTGTGTTTATTGTATTCGGCTGATTGTGAGTTTTCGCTTTTCGTGTCGTTGCATTTGGTAATAAATTCTTATCGATTTATTATTGCGTGTACACAAATTGGCAGCAACAAAAAGCAGCAAATGTATGAGAAAAACACACATTTTTTTTTCTACCTTCGATGTATATATTGAACGAACAACAGAAATCAAAAAATGAAAACGATCGAACACGCGCTTAGAGACTGCAGAAATAGTCATAGAAATGAAAGAAAAATCGGTACAGCAGAAAAAAGTGACAGTAATTTTATTTCGCAAATTAGCAACTGGCACACACACACACACATCTAGACAGGTAATATAAGTGATTTCGTAGGCGAATTAAATTGATGTCTAATTTATTTGGCCCTAATGACATTTTTTTTCTCTCGCTCGCACGCTCTCTCTCTCTCTCTATCTCTCAGTTTCGAAACGAATCGATAAATATTCATTCAATTTGGCGTGCAAGTTGTTTTTTTTTATGACAAACGGTTAAGTTGCGCGCACAAACACTATTAAAACGTACATTAAATGAATATTGTACAGGAAATCCAAAACAAGAAACACACATATTCATCAGGAAGTTTCAACAGGTAATTTGATCGAATTGGGCATTTCTGATACATCGCCCAATCGAAATATGTTGAAATCACACAAACGATTGGTCATTTTTAGTTTGGACAAATTCAACGGATATTGATTTCGTATACAGCATGAACTCAGACACAGTCTTATCAACATTGCGAAAATCTATAGACAAAAAGAAAAACTTTGCGCATTCGTTCAAACGGGTGTATTCAATGACATTGACAATTCAATCGATTACATTTTTATTTGTCGACCAACGAAAATTCTCTGTTACACCAGCAAAAAAAAAAAAACAAAAAAAAAAAACAAACAAATAATGGATAGAAAGTTCACAACCCAATTTCACCGATTGAATTGGCCAAAATTCAAAAGGTACTATTAAATCTATTGAATTTAATGGGTATGTAACCCATCATTATGCGGCTGTTGTTATCATAATGCGAAGAATAAATTTCAAATGAAAAACTAAATCAACCCTTTTGCATTTGATGTGTATTTAAAAAAGAAAAGAAAAATATGTCACGGCCAGTCATGCATCATCTGCTTGGATGAAAACGGAAAAAAAAAGACACCGAGAGAGAGAAAAAGGCGAAACAAAATAATAATAAAAGAGAATAAGTTTGGAGAACATGAATAAAAGTTTGTGGTGAAAAAGTTTTTGGCATTTCTGTTGACACTCAGGGACACTCAGTGTCATGAGTGCCACGATCGATTCCAATTTTAACTGAACTGTGTGCCGTTTCATTCAAATTCAGTCATTTATGTGTTGCGAAGTGTGTTATCCATTGTAATATCAACAAAAAATTTAAAAATTGCTGCAGAAATACAAATTGATCTTGTGACGAACTCCAATTACCTTATATTTAGACACATTATTCGCTCTCATCATGAAATTTTCAACAATAATTCCGTAGCAACATTTTGAACGTTTTATGTATGTTTTTTATTCGTTCGTTTCAATTCTTTTTCCTGCTCTGTCTCACTTTGTCTCTTTAAATAAATTGAGACACCAATTGCAATATGTGCACGAAATAGAAACAATAAATTTGTGTATTTAATTCGGTCGATTGCTTTGAATTCATCAAAATACAATCAATTCAGAATTTATAGGCCTATAATTTGTTTCGTTCGGATTCAGTTCAATTCGAATTCAATTCATTTGTGTGCGCTTTCTCTTTTGTTTCTGAATCTCATATTCAAAATAAATCATTTGTTTGATCATTCGCGTGAAACAATCAGCTGAATAGTTGGACCAAATGGAAATTGCAAATAAGGCGACAAAGAGAAAAAAGGGCATCCGAATGAGTAGCAATGACATACACACAGTCTTGGCAATCAAACACGATTTGAAATAATAAAAAAAAAACAATAGTCGAAGTAAATGTTTCATTTTGTTTGTGCTTGTTCATGATGAATGTTTCTAATGAAACTGCTCGGGCTTCAGACCATATGCACACGTCATCAAATGGTTCGGTTTTTTTATCTATATGTACTTCTTGTTTACTCTTTATCTCTATTTCCCCTCGCTATTTCTCTCTTTATCTCTCTCTCTCTATGCCTACAACGCTTACATTTATCAGCTGTGAAATGAGTTTGTTTCAATTCATTCGATGACATTTTGGTCTCAATTTTTTTCACATTGATTTTGCGCACTTTTTATTTGCTTTAGACAAATAAAAAAAAATAGAGATACACTGATCGCTATTACCATTTGAGTGTTTTATTTTTCGGTTTGTTAATGTCAATTTGAGAACGTCGATGCATGCTGATTTTTTTTATTAGGGAAGTCATGAACCAATCGGTCAACAGACGCATACTGTTCGAATTGTAATGCATGAAGTTGACTATTTTTTTATCATCATTGTTGTTGTCGTCTGTTTATTTTTAATCGGTGGCATTTCAATGTGATTTTTTTTTTCTTCAAACTGTTAACCATTTACAGTTTTTTTTATTGTCATGATGAATGACTCTTGCAAAAACATGTTCAGAAAGTGGAAATAGTGAGAAAAAGAGACAGAGCGTGGTATGTCGATAAAAAAAACAGACACGATGACAATGTCTATTGAATAGTCAATACAACAATTGAATCGATAGTTTGTCATAGACCGGCATACAAATATCAAACTTCAACCAGGTTAATGATTCAGTAATCATAAATGCATTCAATCGAATTTCTTATCAATTTTGTCGGAAAATGTTCAAGTTCAATTACACGTAATATCAAATAAAAATAGCACGTTTTTTCGAATCATTTCAATGAGGAAACATTCACTTTATGATTCGATTTAGTTGTTGTGTTTTTTTTTTCTTTTTAAATTCGCCATGATAGACATTTGTAGTGCAAACGATTAAAGAAATGAAATGAGTTCAAGTCATATAAATACATGACTCAGAAAAAAATGACAGCAGAAAAAGAATCGCTAAACATTTGCATTCATGCATCGATGTAACTGATAATGCTAGCAGACGCGTGTCCGCAAAGCAAATATTATTTTTTATTCTTTCATTTATATATTTAGTCATGACTTATTGTTAATCCAAACTGATAATATATTAAACAGTTTGAGTTGTTTCGAAGTCAAATTTATGCCTTTCGGGAGAATTTTTATTCAGAATTTTTGAGAGAGAGAGAAAAACAACAACCAAAAAGCACGACAGTAAATTAAAATAAAAAGGTACATAACGTTGGAGTAAATTTATTTCGGTTTTGCAAAATTGAGTTTGTGATTTAGTCAGAAATGTTTCCAACGAAATAGAAATAATAATAAAAAATTGCCCGAAAGCATACATTCTATCAACAAAAATGCCAAATACTTCAACATGTGAACCGAATGGATTCATAAATTAGATCATATCTCTTGTTGGCAAAGCATACATCGAGAACAAAAAAAAAAGAAAAAAGATCGAACACACATACAAAAAGCTGCGATGCCAAAAATAAAGTATGCTAATGAACATGCATGCTCTCTCGGTGCGGCATGTGTACAGAATGTCAACAGAAGGTAAATCGAAAGCATAAACTGGGTATGCCACAAACGTTATGTTTGGATGGTGTTAGTCATTGTTCGGCAATAGCATGGTGAATGTCCAAAACAAGTCATTGCTCTAATCACACACATCTCGCCACAAACGCTGTATGCATTCTTAATTAAGTAAACGGTCGAGATTGAATACGTGCATTCATACATTCGCATAATGTTCAATGAACCATATATCTGATCTGGTCTCCACCACAAAAGCTCCGATAAGAGTTAGAGCGTTTCGACCTAGCAACTGAATGGCTAGAGATGGAACAACAACACCAATACAAGAAAAATAAAAAAGAATAAATCTACTTTATCAGATGCTATTTTGTGAAATAGGAAAAAAGGGCAAGTGTATATGCAGGTAGTTTTAAATGCCAATCTGACGACATTCGATACGCTATATTCGAGTCACTTCCAATGCTGTTCACATTTGAAACGAAAAATAAACGGCACAATGTTTAATTAGTGCAGAATTTAATTACCAAAACTAATGGACGCCGTTTATTTCGTTCATTTGTATCATAAAATTTCGGCACAATTTTGCACCGAAACAACGGCAGCGGCAGGTTCTTTTTAAATCTACAAAAATTCAATCTAAAACAGAAGAAGAAATGATGTTGCAGCATGGGGAAAATCCATTGCGCTGCGCTAATGGTTTAATGCAAACCATGCAATCGATGGGTATCACGTAGTGAGTATACGATGAAGCGTCATACCAATTGAAGTGCATTTTTCGATTTCGAATTTATTGCCACTTTCTTTTTACGAGCAATCGGGCACCGAGTAATATAACCGAAAAAAAAGAGCCGAACGCACATACAATCATTTTTTTTTTTATGTTGACATTATTTTCCATATGCATTAAATTGACTATGCCAAATCAACTCAAATCGAAAAATTTTGCATATGCGACATGGTTCAAACAGAATAAATCGTTACAATTGTGCTTCTCCACACAATTTTTTTAGTTGATGTTGTTTGTTTGATTTATATGTGTTTTTTCCGCTTTGGTGATTGGGTTTCGTTTTTCGGAAAACAATGCGAAAATGGTTTACGCACATCGACGAAAAATCGGCAGTAACCTCGATTAATTTTTGGGCATTTGCTTAAATATCTAAATAATTTTTGTTTGTTCGTATTTGAAGTACAATATTTCATGACGTGTCTTTTCATTGTTTTCAATCAATTTAATCTCAATATTTTTTTTTTTTCATTAATCAACATAATTTTTTTTTGTGTTTCGTATTATATTTGTAAAGTCAGCGATATAAAATGGTCATTCGTATGTGCGTGCGCGTATGTATTTTGAAATACATTTGCCATGGCTTTGAAATGTTCATTTACATGAAATTTAAATTGAAATGAATGCCCTGTTAAACCAAAGTTGAGTGCTATTCCTTTCGAATACAATTAATATTAATGAATGCATCAATATTGAAATCAAAGACATCGAAACCTTTTTTTATTTGCCAACGATGTGTATTTAATTTTAACCTCATTCAAATGACTCGATATGAGAGCGCACAGGCGCATGTCTTTATTTTTTTCGATTTGAAAGCATGAATGAGCGCACGTCAGTCAAGCAGACGAAACCAAAAGAATGCACAGAATTAGCGTTTTGCTCAAAACAAAAAGACGTATCGATGTTTTATTGTGATAATATGCCAAATGGACAAATCAAATCTTTAAAGTGCTACGAAATAAAAATGAACATTTCTATGTTTTCTGTTTTTTTATAGTTATTTTGATAATAATATTCTAGAATCACGAATTTTCTTAATTAAAAAAAAAAAACTAAAACAATAAAAATAGTTTTGAGAAATGATATGATGAAGATTTAGAAATGAAAACAAAAACTACGTCACAACATTTAAATGATGGGACAGATTGCAAATTGAGAGAACTTACAACTGTAAAAAAGAGAGAAGAACGAAATAAAGTGAACGAAAAAGATTGAATTATCATACTGATAAAAAAACGGAAAGTGCAAAATGTACAAATACATTGTAAATGACAGAGAGAGAGAGAGAAAGAAACACACGAAGGAATAAACTAAATAGCAAGTTAGCAACAGGCACAACAACACGGGAGTGAACGCATATTTGTGCTACATATGGCAATGAAGTACATTATGTGTTTTGGTGTCAGCACATTTCACATTATAAACGACAGAATCATCGACTATAAATACAAGTCAACGAATAAAAAGAAAGTAAATATCGAAAAAAAATCAGATGACAAGTGAAGTGAAGGCAACTTGAAATAATGATGTTTCATTCTCTCACTCACTCTCACTCTCTCTCTGTGTATCTCTGTATCTAATCTCACACTCTGTATGTGTGAATGTACCAACACACCATCAAGATACCAAAAACCCCAAATCAAACACAATCTTGAGTCATTTGACTTCAAGGCAAGTTTACAGCAGTAGAAAGAAACCTTTCGTAGGTCACCGGACAAGTGATAGACTAATTTCTCATTGAAATTTAAGAATTTAATGGAGTTTTTGAATAAAAAGCTGTAACGGTGGTTGGTAGAAGAAAAAACGCTCACGAAAGTGACTATAAAACAAATGTCATTTCAAATACCGTTCTCTATCTGAAAAAGAGAAAAAAAATGTGGTGATTGATTAAATATATAAAGCTACTCAATGCAATGTGACGAAGCATTTGTCAATTTGTACTTTGTTCGCATATCAAGCTTGTAGAAGAGAAAAAAAAAACGAATTTAATGAAAGAAACAAGAAAAAAAAGTCAAACAGAGAGTGGGCAAGTAAAAAAAAAATGAAAGAAAAAGATTAAATATTCCGAGAGAGATATAGAAGCGCATTAACCTGTTAATTGCACGATGAACAGCTGTTGAATGCATATGACAGTCAATTAAATTAATACTGTTTAAAAGTGCTAGTTTCTCTCTATATTTCTCTCTGTCTTTCCCTCGGTATGCTCTCTCGCTGATTTTCTCCATAATTCATCTTAAAGGTCACCCATATTTTGAGCGGTACAAGAGCAAAATAAAAACAAAATACAACAACACACTGAATTGGAGTGTGACGAGAGCATGAATGTGCATCATTGCACTATCACCGCATTTTAATTAAGAACGTCATTCGTAATTAATCTCATTACAATCAATTGTGATATGCTTGATCTTGTTCACCTATTTTGCCCCTCTCTCTCCCTCTCGTCGTAGTTACTTTTACCGTCTGATACCGTTCATATATTTCATTCGAACCGGTGTATTTTGTTTTTTTAAATGTGAAAGATCATTCGCTGCATCTTGTTGCCATTTCATTGCGATGAATGTTCAGCAGTGTTGCATAAATAACACCGGGCGATATAAAATTGGCGCAAGTGCAGTTTTTTTTTAAATAAGTTTTGTTTTACTTTTTATTTTATTTTTTGCATTTTTGCGAATTGATCAAAATGAAAAATTGCGGCTAATGATTGACTTAAGCCAATGCAATGGTATATGTTGGTTATACACATGATTGCTATTTGCTTCGGATGACCTTTCCCTTTTTTTTCAGCAAAAGTTACGAAAATTCGAAATCCAATAATAAAACCTATAAAATCACAATGAAAAATGTATAACACAAACCGTAATCTTTCATAATTACATGACTTTTTCGCCCTCCTTCTCTCTTTCAATCCAATTTTAAACATGGACGCTATGGTGGCAAATGTGAAACATTTTTTTATGCTTCACTTTTTTTGTACGTTATTTGCCAAAGCTAGTTTAATTCGTGCGGTTTACAAAATACTTACAGAAAAATGCCGTTCACATTAGCAAATGTTTAAATGTTAAGCAAATTGTAATCGTAATTATCGCACGTCTCGAATTCGCTCTTGCATACATATCACCTAGAATTGAAGGCGAAAACTAAACACATCAAATATACAAGAAAAAAAATCAATTGATTATTGTTATTATTCATGCACGATCCATTCAGTTCATTCACTTTGAGTAAAATTCGACTGAGAAGACTCTCTAAATGTCGAACTGAATTTTGAATTCCATCATTTTTTTCTTTGATGAGAAAACAAAACTTTTAAAAAATATGAAGTTCCACCGAAAATATATATCATATATAATATATGACATAGATACCGTTTTAGCAAATAGAGTCTAATCATTAATATTTTTGAATAATTTTCTTTTTCCGACAAAAAAAAGTCGCCGGAACAATTTTAACAAAATTAACTTCATTTGCAATGACTACTTAGTCAAATCATGTTTTATCTCATCATTTTCGAGTCGAATAAATTACAATGTGTATATTCCAGAAAAGCTTGTTCCCACAATTCGGAGAATTTTGTTGTTTTTTTTTGTTGCCTTTATTGGTTATTCACGTGAATTTGCCCGTATAACTAAATACTCAATAATTTTGGCAAGGTATACAAGGTTAAATCGTACAAAAGTTTTTTGAATTCGTAAATTTATATAAACTTATTGATAAGTAACTTATCTTATGCAAATATATGGTTTACGCAGTATATTTTTCAATCGAAATGATGTGGTTGTCTGGAATGTGGTTCTTGCGGTTGATTTTTTTTTTTTTTTGAATTAACGAATAAAACTGAATGACATTTCATGTAGTAGTCCAATGAAGTAACGTTGTACTCTAGCATGCGGGCTTACAGTTGTATTTCACTTTAAATTCATAGTACATAAATAGCGTCATTATTGCATGAACGAAGCAATGCCCGATGATGATAGTACTAATTGGATCGCGCGTGCACACGCTCATCAATAACTGTAGAAGCTCGGAGTGTTTATTAGCCAATGCGTCGAAAGCCCAAGCACAATTTGATTTATATCAATATGTTCTCTTTTGGCGTATTCGAAGAAAATACGATATGCATTAAGATATGTTTTGGTTAACTGTTATTGCCATTTAACCTGGTGATGATTTATATTGCTTGATGGTTAATAACAGGTTAAATAAAATGCCAACCAATGTTGATGGGGAGCTCAATGTTAATTTATTTTAATCGAAATGTTAACAACATCGTTTTTCTTTTGAATTTCAATTTTGAAGTGAGTGTGTCAGCCTATGTATATCTCTCTTTTTTTCTCTCGATCTGTTTTTTTTGCACTTTATCTCAGTTTACAGCGTTAAGTGTACACACGTGTAAGATGTGCAAAAAACAAGCGAATTAATTGTGTTCTTGATGTGCACATATATTTCGTCACATTCAATGACGCAGCCCATTGGTCTATGGTTCACTGTCATTTTAGATAAGATCTTTATTGCAGCTAGATTCTATCATTCTATTCTTTTGCGTTCAACATTTGCACTTTTTTTTCATTTATAATAATCAACGATTTATCTGTTTATCGTCATATTATTAGATCGATAAGAGAAACACTTAATAAAAAAATTTAATTTTTCGCTGCTATTAAATTGCTCTCAAAATTATCAGGCAGTTCTCTTATTTACACTCTTTTGAAATGGGCTTTGTCATTTTCCTTATCACCACATAAATTATCATTAGATCATTTTAAACTTGATGACCAGATGCAACTGGCAGAGCGTAATATTGTATAGCATAGAATATATAATGAATATTTTGAATTGGTGTGCATTTGTGATGGGTGTCACGTTAAAATCGATTTGAATTGCACAAAGTAAGATAAAAGAAAAGTCAAAAGTTTAGTTTTTTTTTCTATTCAAACAACTCAGGCGCATGGCATATGCTAACAAAAAAGAACGAACATGTAGAATACACAGAGTTTGTATGGACGCAAATACTCATACACAAAAGAATTCGCAAGAAAAAAGACCAAAAAAAAAACCAAACCAAATAGCACTAACTACATCCCACGTCAAATCGTTCTACATGTCGCTTTCTATTTCAACTCTCTCCCTCTCTCTCGCTTTCGATTGCTTAATTCAAAAATGTTGCATGATTTTATGTAAACATTTCAATAGATTCCCATCAAATTGGTGAGTCGAATTTGAGCACCCAAATTGAGCGACAGTAGTAAAAACACCAACAATAACTAAGACACGAACGAAAATACTCGTAATAAAAACGGTCAAAGAATTGTGTCGCATATGCTTATTTACGGTATGTTTTTTTTTCTCTCACTTTTATTAAATGATTGAATAAATGCAGAAAATTCTGGTTAAATTTGAGACACCACATGCAATTTCAAGTATATTTCTCAAATTATGAAGCACATCTACAAAAAAAACCAAACCATTGTCATGCTATGTATCACCCCGGTTGTTAGCCTACGAATTTAATCCGATACATTTTCTGATTTTGATAAGCGACATACACACACATACACGTTACGTCATCTATATTGCGCAACTCGTTCCATTATTACGTGTGCATGCACAACAAGTATAAAGTAGTAAGCGTCAAGGCGACGCAGATTGAATCGACAAAATGTTGCGAAATTCATTGGTTTTTTTTGTTGTTGTTGTGTGTATGTGTTGCAAAGGGCGACCAAAGTGAGTGTGTTTCACTTAAAATATTTAAATTCAAGCCCAACGGAATATACAACGCGATTGAAAACAATCGAATTACTTCGTCTAATGTGAATCATATTCCGATTTCCATTGAAATAATGAAATGAAATTTATTTTACTAGAACTTTCTCGGTGCATATACAATATGTGAAACGATGGCGACACTTCACCGAAAATGACGAACTTGACTTCAGCACAATAAAATCGCGATCCACTTATAGACACATGGCATATTGTGCAAATAAAACGTGGGCGACATGGGGTTTTCGTCCTAAATTATAGATTGATTCTGTACGGTGGAAAATGTACATTATTCAGTCGCCAATCAAACATATGTTTGAATAGAATTTTCAAGAAAATTGACGGTCCGCTTTATATGTATTGGTGTTTTGTGTGCTTAGGTTGGTCGGTTTTTGTGTCTTGTCAATGTGCCCGAAAGGATAAATGTTCTGTGTACAAATGGATTGAGGTCATTTCAACTTCATTGTCCATAGAAATAATAATTCACCGACTCTGGCAATACAAAGAAAGGGCTTTCAAATTCAAACAGTGGAATGTGTAACCAGTGTGTGTGTGTGAGCATTTTGAATGCAAAAAACTTAATTTGAAAGATAAAACTCATTTGCTCTATTTTCACGCAAAACGATATGAGATTTGTGACACTGCCACCACCACTCAAAACAATCGATCGAAATATTGTCGTTTCGAATATTTTCATGCAATCGATAAATTCCATCAGGTCCATAGTGCTTACATAATTTTGTGCAAGCAAACACAATCGAGTTCGAGATTCTATTGAATTTTTATGTGTACTCAGTTTGCTTTCGATTTCGGTCAAGATGAACGCATCGCTTCGATGAAAACGGTAAAGGCAACGTCGAGTGTTGTCGTCACGACGAAGGATTAAGCACCTTTTTGCGAGTCAAATTTCGTGATGATTAATATGAACGTGTCATAATTGACGTGAATGAAGACTCTTTTTTTCGCCATATCGTCAAGATGTCAATAAAATGCCATTTATTTATTACTTCATCAACGAAGCAGCAAACAGCTTCGTTGACTTGCCCAAATAAGGATACAAATACACCGGCATCAACTATATAGATTTTATGTGTCTCATCGAAATCATCAACATCATCATGATTCAGTTATTTTCAATCTATAGCCATACAAAGTGTGCTTGAATAAATAGTAGAAGTGAAGTGTAATAGAACTCGTGTTCCACCCACGCACGTCACACATTCATATTTTGTTGTCGAAAATAATTCCATCGAAATCATCAACCACACGGTTGATTGTTTTCACACGGCTTCGCAACTAAACCGACAGAGAATATAATAAAAAAAAGCACGCACACCGAACGAAATTCATCTTCATGCAAATATATAGATTATCACGTATTATAATTCCTTTTTGACCATTACATATCATTTGTTCCACGTTGATGCCTTCGGCTCTGGTGAATTTCAAAGATATGCTCTATATAATACAAAATATTTGCTCCAACGCGTGCGATAAGCTTTTCGCTGTCATTTTCCATTCAGCATTTATTTGGAATGTAATTTTTACTTGCTAAAAACGATTTCCATGGCAATAAATTCCAACTTTTCTTTTTTCTTTGCGTACACCACTCGAATATGGAAACGCTACGCTTTTTCATAATTCCGGATTATTCGAGTGTATGTTCTTATTTTGACTAAATGAGGTCACAAAAAGAAAAATCAAAAGAATAAAAAAAAAAACAGCCAAAGGAGCATATTGTACGGACATTGAATATGATATATTACCCCTGATAAATGGAATATCGCTTTGTGCCATGGCCATTCTCTTGGTATAATTCATATAAGTATATATTCGATTTCGAAATGCTTGCTCACACAAAAAAAAATGAAATCAAATGAGTAAAAATTTAAGTGTTTGAAAAAAGTCTTTTTGTTGAACTCTTTTTTTCCTAATAGCGAGTATTCATTGAAAAATTCTCAAACTGTGAGAAAGAAGAGGCTTCATTTTCGTACTTAAAATATGTATAAGCGAAAAATGTCTTTTTCATATACAAATAGCTAAGAGCGCCAACAATCGTTAGATTTTATGAAATGAATTTAATCTGAGCGTAATGAGGTGATGTTTACCTCGTCCACGTTCATTTCATTTGCTTGCATTAAAATAAACATAAATTCAAAATATAATCAGACAAACGGTGAACTTGAAGTGAGCGAAAAAAATGTATTTGAAGAGCGAAAAAAAAAGCGAGTTGGCATTCAGAATTTGATGGTGCGTATTTTAGTAAATTGTCTAAATTTTTCCCCGCTCTTTCTCGGTCGTGCTTATTTATTTTGAATAATGTTATTTGAGATGTGCTCAATGAAAAGCATGTATATATATACTTAATAGACTCGAGAGAGAGTGTTTTGCGACATCATAACCCAACCAGAACAATGTTACGCCAAGAAAAATGATTACTCACCCAAGTTGGTGTGTGTTTGTCTGTATGCGAAATGTTCGTAAGTCTAAGCCAAAGAGAGAAAGAGAAAATGTTACAGAAATAGATAAAAAGCAATGCAAGCATCAAACAAAAGAAATATGTCATTTCTTTTATTAGAATAATGGAATACGCAGCGCTTTATTTGGATGGTCAAGAGATGTTAATGATGATGATGGAGCAGGCCATTGGGAGATAAACCATATAATTTATTTGCATAAAGAGACAAAATGCATAGAAAAACTTGAGGAACAAAAAAACTTGGAAAACCATAGTCCACGGAAAACCGAAATAAGTTTTTTTTTCGTTTGGAAAACGCGTTTAATGTGTCATAATATATTTTTCCGTATTTCCATACAAAGCAAAAGTGTTGGTTTATCCAAATGAAAAAAAAGATGTGGAAAAAGAAAATCAGTCGTAATTTCATGGGTTGCAACAAAAACATCATCAATTACGATCAAAACATCAACCAATTACGATTAACGATGACAAAGTCCCATTTACGAAATAGCTCCGAATTTCAATATTCAATAAATGGGCCCATATTTTCTGTATTTCTCATCTCACAGAAATCATAATTCAGCTATTCACATCTTTATGTATTTTACACGTTTTGTGTGGACCAATTTTTGTGTTGTATCGCACATTTTCTACGTGCATCAATTTGCTATTTGATGTTGAAAGGGCATGCATGTTGTATATTTTCGATGTGTCGATTTCAGATGACCTTTGTGCGCGACAAAGCGAAAAACCATCGACAAGTAACAAAAATAAGCGAAAATCAACAACAACACCAACCATTAACAGTAGCAATTGCCATAATGAAAATAACAGTACATTTTCTAATACAGTCATTTCGTTTTAAATAAATTTCATTGGGCTAACAGCGTAATGATGTAACGATAATGACTAACAATTTCATTATTTGCACATAGCATTGCCACCCGAAAAAATTCAGTTGAGTGAATGAGCCCACGCATATTTCAACCAATACGGCGTGTATGCTTTTCGCACTAATTTTCCCTTTCTTGTGCTGCATTGACACTGCTTGCTTTTTCGTTCACCCAGTGCCCCCCCCCCCCATATATCATTTGGGAAAGGGGGGAGGGTTTATGAAATTCATAGAATTGACGTTTGACTTTAAACTATTCATGTCTGTCCCAGATGACAAATATATTCACATTTTTGCTTGAAATTTTGCCAAATACACCAATTTTAATGTGAAAACATTTTGTTTAATTAACCACCTTTTGAATGTGTGTGTGTCTGTGTTTCTGTGTGAAAGAGAGCGTTTGGGCCATTCAATTGCTCAAACCATCACGTTATCGTCCGTTCTATTTTCTGTCTGCTAATTTATATTGCTGAAGCGTTTATTTTTTTTATCATTTCGATGGGGTGAACACGATGATGTTTGTTTCGAATACTTGCACATCAATTCAAAGCCATTCTCACTCTTGTACTACAGTCATTCTTGGCGTTGACGCACTTCGCTGCGCGAAAATAATTAATATTTTCTCTATTCCGCTCTCGTTCTCTCTCTCTCTATCGCTGAAAATGAAAATGGACGGTATTTTGTCGTATTTTGTAGCCTTGTCAATGACGTCGTACAATTCTTCATTCATTGCTATTCATTGTGCTTCGGGGCGAAACAGCGAAAAATATTTTGTATAATTAGAACGAAGACGAACGTGTTTGCGTTTTTCCAACGACAACAAAATGCAAATACCGTTGGCTGATATTAATTCGTTCATCGGGGCTTAATTGATAAGCATGAACCGTGTTAATGATATTTTATGTAGTTGATTCGAAGCATCAAACAATATCTATACAATATAGAGTAGAAAATAGAGTTAAAATAGCGATGGAAAATCGAAATAACATGCATTCATTTATTTTGCAACAACAGTTAAACCAAATCTACCATTATCTGATTAAGTTTTCATTTCCAGTAGTTTCAGTAGTTGTAGTAGCACCACACATATACTCAGCGTCAACAAATTCCGATGTGGAATAAATCTATTTAGCCATTTATGTGATAATCGAATGAGATGAGCGTGGATCAATTTGAATGGTTATCGTTTGAAAATGATGTTTTGATGATGTAAAAGGTTGGCCACCAAAAACACACCAACGAACCAAATTCATTAAAGGATTATCGAATGGTAGTGCCATACAACTTGAGCATACATGAATAGAGAGTAGAAAATGATATGTGAAATTGTGGGAGAAGCTGCCGTAATTTTATCAGTATAAAAAGCAACACATACACAGAACTATACGGCCGCTTATCGATATATTGACAATTTATCGTCGATAAATTACATACAATATTCGATACTTGGACACTGAATTACCTCATTTAGCAAAAGCTATCTTGAATCCAGACACTGACATTGAAACTATGCTAACGCTGTTTTACAGCTGTTGGTACTATGATTTACAAAGCACATAAACACAAACACGTATACACAAGCGTCGAAGTGGCAAAGCTAGTGATTACACATATACTTACTTTGGCATCATCCAGTAATGATGAAATTGCGGCTCATAAGTGGACCACATCGAGTGCGAACCACTCAACGGCAAAATCGTAATGAGCAGACCAACCTCTGATAAGCAAATCAGACATTGGCCGCGACCGAGTTATTACATTATGTAAATATTGTTAATCAAAATAATCTGGCCGAATGAGTTCGCACGCATTCAATAAAATCTCCGTGTAGAAAATCGTACATTTTTGTCGTCGTCATCGTCAGTGGAATTAGCTACGTGTACAATCGTCGTATTTATCTCATATGCTGGTTGCTCCAATGTATGGGAGATAGAGACGCTGAGAGTAGTAATCCATACTCACGGCCATATGAACTTAGTTTTCGGTTATGAATTAGTTTTGGTACCAAGTCAACATTTGATTGAATTGGGATTTTAATTTGAACACAAGTGTTGAAATACGATGCGTCTTGAAATCAAAGACAATCGAATCGCAATTAGATGCATTGGCAAAGAAAGCGCCGGTGAAAAGGGAAAATTGCATCGAAAAGTGCGTGTAAAGTTGTGCAGAGCCATAATTGAAATCATCAAGCCAATCTGGGTCATCAATCAATCACATTGAACACGAAATGAAATGAACGTAGAAAAAAAACACACACACACACAACAAACTACAACGAAGGAATGAGCATCGAATTATATCGGTAATTAAACAATTAAGCCACATTAAACGGATCAATGGCGTGTACACCAAATCCAGCAGAGAGAAGAAAAAAACCAACACACACACTCACATACAATACATCGAGTAGTTTCGTTAAATTAAGAATGAAGTTCGAGGGTGTGGCATTTATACGTGTTTACGGTTGCGAAATATCAGATCGAATATACCAAATCATTACGGATGCAGAATAAATCTCAAAACACTCACATTTCAACCGCACCGTGGTAATTAAATTAATACTCTATACTCACGCTCACCAAATGCTCACAAATCAATAAGCAAACATTGTTGAACCAACTACGATTCATAATATTCTGTCTTTTTATTCGGTTACTGGTGATTCTGGTGCTGTTGTTGTTGTTGTTGTTGCACGGTTGGCCACTTATTGCCTATAAAAATTTCAATCAACCTCAACACACTTTGCATCGAACTCGAATTCGAATTGAGAGAGTCTTCAATCATATTAGAGTATTATTCGATCGATATATCAAATGTGGCCACATAACATGAGACGCTTGATTTAAATGTAAATCATGATATGTTGTGTTTGTTCGTATGCTTTGAAAATATATATTTATTTTGCTATTTTGCCCATTAATTAATCTAATTAAATTGTTTACTGGAGGGAAATATGCACGTTTTGACTGAATGTAATGTGGTGTCAAAGCACATGTATGGCCGTTCAAAACATTCCGAAATGCCAACTGGGTGAAGCAAAATGTATTTTTTTTTTTCAACGTCGTACGTAATACATTTGATGTGAGCGCACTTACATATACATTTTGTAATTAGAGTTCTCAACAGACCTAAACGAGCAAAAAAAAAAATATCCTCGATTTTCCGTAAATGATCCGTCCGCGAAGAATTCAGATTGCCAAAAAAAATATTATGTTTATCTTCCGAAGAATGCATTCTTCAAAATTATCGATTGCCCTCCCCGTTTAACCGAATGTCCACAATTTTAGTGCGTCGCAAACGTATATGAAAAAGACACTTGTTCCTTGAACAACTTTATGTCTAATGAATATACTATAATTTTGTGCGATGAACGATTCAAAAATGCGCATTCATTTTGTGCTTTGGTGCGTATTCTTTTGGCATTTTTCCAATGAATAAAGTGAGTTTCATTCGTTGTTCGTTCATGATGTGCCATAGCTTGATGACTAAACGAAAAATTCATTTCGAAATTTTCGGTTGAACCTTTGTGTCCAAAAGTGTGTGTATCCAGTTTTCAACAATTAGTTCGGTGAAAAATGTATTGAAAACCGTTCGCTCATTTGCTCGGTGTATGAACAAAGTTTATGGTATTTGATGAAAAATGATGCAAGCTTCAAACAATTCTGATGCTTTCGAGAAAATGAAGCCAACCAGCCCTTTTCAATGTTTTTTTTATTTTTCATCTTCACATTCTCGGTGCATTGATGTGAAAAGCGGTTTAAAATTTCAAAAAGGTTTTCAATCGAAAATGCAAACGCCATGACTGCACAACTAATGAAGCTCTTCACAATTTAACAAAGATATTCAAAACTTTGGTTACACAAAAATATTTCGCACAGAACCCATACAATGTTTCAAAATTTCAATACCTCTAATCGCAATATATTTCTAACCAAAGCCAAAGAATTCCCAAAAATTTGTGAAAAGAACAGAAGGCAAACAACAACAACACAGAATATGAAATCGAAACACACGAAACGAAAAACACTGACACATAATTGAAAAGAAGAAAAAAAAAACACAAACACACACAAATAAGTTGCAGTAGCCGATAGCAATTATAAAATCTGCACATAAATTTATTCAGTCAAGCGCATGGAATGTTTTTTTTTCTATAAAAAGCATATTTTTTGTTGTTAATGCGGCTGGTGCTGTTGTTGCCGTTGGTGGTGGTGTTGATTTTATTTTTGTTGTACATTTCGGCGCTTGTTGTGCAGCAAATACGCGTGGTTGCGAGTGCAATGTAAGCGCACAAAATGCTATGCATTTTTAATTGTTTAGCATTTGAATTTTCTTTTGTATGTCAGTGAATAGTAACGCGAATTGCGTGTGAACACAGTTTACGCACGAATGCGGCTTTCGAAACCGAACCTAACTGTTTCACGGCGAGTAGCGAAACAAAACAAAAAAAAAACCTCAACGCCCGATATCGCCATGCTGAAAAGCCATAACTATGCGCAAAGTTGAGCCGTTTGTATGGCGCGCGCGCCTGAGACAAACCCATTTCAAAAAATATTCGGATCTCAAGAGTTAAATAAAGTATGAACAAAAAAAATTTAAACAAGCAATAAAAATCAAGTTGAAAACGTAAGAGCATTTGAGCACACCATTAATTTCTATACTTTGGTAACATCAACAATAAACCAAATATGTACGGATGGGTGGAACGCATTGCAATGCAAGAGCACGGATTTCGGATTGGAAAATGAAAATGAGACGAAGATCAAATGACGTTCAAGGCAAAGTAATTGCATCGAATTTATGAGAAAATGAGAACAATATTACACGGCAATGAAACAAACGGAACGTCTTATTACCTTTCACCTTGAACGACTTGGCAGCGTTGTATTTCTATACGACTATTTCCAAACATCGACCAAAAAAAATGTGTGTGTGTGTTTTTTCCTCTGTTTTCTGTTTAATTTAAGTACAACTCGTTTGTTTAGCAGATGGTGATGTATTTTGCAGTCGGAGATATTTGTTTTTCTTCAACAAAATGCGTTTGTATATTTGCATATGCGTTTATGCACAGAACCACTATACACACTAGCACCACATATGTAAATACACTCAAAGCAGCCCGAACTTACCTACAAGAATGCCATCATAAAAATCAAGATTTCTCATGCAAAGCTCAATCTCTCAACATTTCATAGCGGCTCGCATAAAGTAAATACAATGGTTTTTCAAATTGTTTGGACGCTCGAATCAAAGTGAGCGTATGCTCACACACAGATGCATATACAAATACAGAATTTCATACGCTGCATTACGCTCTCTCAATCACATCAATACAACAGCAGCGCAACAAAAACAAAATCAAAACCAAAACGAAGAAGAAGAAGTAGACGAAAATTAGCACGCATATGAATCTTGCGAGTAGTATTCTTGTTTTTGCTTCTTATTCGGTGCACTCTTGTTTGATTTCATCGATTGTTGTTGCTGTTATTTTGGTTATTCTTCTTTCTGGTTTTTCCCTTTCACTTTTGTGTGTGTGTGTGTGTGTTTGTGTGTACTTGTTTTTTCTTGTCTTCTCTCATTTGAAGAACGGATGCGGGATGGTGGCGGTGACGAATATCGAATGAATCACACACCATTTAGCATCATGTTGTTTATCTATGGAAATGAAGTCAAATTTTGTGAATTACACGTACACAAATGATTCAGCTAGCATCACTAATAATGACAACAAAAACATCAAACCCGAAAAAAAAAGAAACTAAAAACAAAAGTAACAAAGGTATCAGACAAAAAGGTTATTGAAGGCACACAATGGGTACATGATTTATTATTATTATTATTATTTTTCGTTGTGCTTTTTTTCGCTGCCTTAAAACTATAGACACAATATTATACGGTGAGGTGATTTTATGTTTGTTGATTCACTGAACGACGTAACGTCGATTTTTTTTAAGCTGCATCACACAAGGCTATTACGGCAAATGGCTTTTCGTCCGAATATTTACTACAAGTGCAGGAAAATACACGATGAGCACAGAGAAACACACACGATGGCGATCGATCGCATAGAAGAAAAAAAATGTATACAGAAAAGAGAAGCGTTCAATTTCATTTTATCATTAATAAATTTTTATAGTCCCACTGGAAAGGTTTTAATGCCGTAATTTCAGCATTTTATAACTTATAATTTTCTCAATTATATTGCATTCATTTAGTTGGTATATATATACATGTGTGTGTGTGTGCACAGTATATATGATCTCCAACATTCTGCGATTCGAATTTTTCGCATCATATTTGCTGTTTGTGTTGTATGTGCACAGCGGTCGCTTTAAAAATGGAAAACCCGAAACGACTTCGCGCATGGGAATTGTGACTGCTGCTTTTATTATTATATATTTCGTCTTCCTTTGGTGAATTTAAGAAAATGGTTTAAAACTGGCAACATTTTCAAAATGCCTTAACTATAGAAAAGTAAATAAACGAACCGAACTGATTGAGAGATAGGTTGTGGTTGAATGTTTGTTTATATATTGCGTAATCAACGATTGATCTCGCTTTTGGAGTTGACGATTTGAATGAGCAAGCCGCCACATGCAAACGTGATCAACACACGGCATCGATCGGACAATAAAAGGAAGACAGACAGATAGACAGAGAAAGAGCAAAAAAAAAAAAACAATTTCATTAAAATGATCACAAATTCAATTTACCATTTCCTTATTTGCGCAGTTGTTTCGATGCAAAAAACAACAACAACAAAAATGCCGACTGAACTGCTTGCGAATAAGTGTCCGTAATACAATGTTTTATTACCTATCTTGGTGCTACCGAAATGTAGATTGCGTAAATTCTGCACTGAGAGAACACATACACACACACACGTCGGATGCACACTTAATTACCGATCCACAATAAAAATCTAAAACCACACAGACACATAGCATGCAATGCTGCACGTAATCATCATTATTGATAGCTTCATTTTCGACCGTCATTTGAAGTGTGACGAATACCCTGTTCTCTTTAATAGTTTGCATTTATGTGAGCCTCAAGACTCAATCAGTTTGCACTCGTACGCAACCAATTTGCATTCGTGACGGATACAAACATTTACACGATATATATCAATATGAATTGTTTGAGGCGCCACATTCATGTTATGAACAACGAGAGAGAGAGAAAAAACATAACAAATCTGATCACAAAATCAAATTATAGGGGGCAACATATTTTTTTAAATACCTTGTTTTTTTTTAACCAGTTATATGGGGATACCGTTCCATTTTTTATCATCATTTTTCGAAACAATTGCAGGTAGCAAAAAATATACATTCATTTTACAATACGCAAAAAAAACAATGTTGAACGCTATAATTGCTATTATTTGAATTGTAGAATTGCAGAAAAAGTGCATACCGTTTTAGTTCTATATTTTCTTCAAATTTATGATATTACAATGCACAAATTAAATTTAGAACTAAATTGACCACGAACAAGTTGAATATATCTATATGAACAGCACTTTAATGC
>NW_022198581.1:2314660-2368804 GCF_009176525.2 Contarinia nasturtii
TTTTGTGCGCTATTTAACTATGTATATTTACCTCTTTCTCTTTCCTCTTTGCCCATCACATTCGTACACTCAACATTTCGTGTTCATTTTCATTTTCGATTGCGTTGCCCGAATTGATATGTGTCTCTCTGTGTGTGTGGCGCGACAGAATTTTTGCTAGCTTTGACTCGCGCCTTGCTCAGCGTGTTGTTTTTTCTCATTTATACACGTTCTTTTTTTTATGTATATTGCATAATTTTGACAAAAGCTATAAAACACAATAGCCATGCATATTATATTAAAGTTTAGAATAGAATTTGAAGTGACAAAAAAAACACGCGCATGCTAAGCGGTTGGCTGTTGGTGGCTTTTTTTCAATTGGTCGTTTACGTTTGTGTGTATGAGTGTGTATTTATTGACGAAATGCCGGCATTTCTTCCGTAGCATACAAAAAGTCGTGCATCAATTAAAGCACATAAAATCTATTCATTTAGCGTGCCAGCAACGGCTACACGACTGTGTTTCGGCGATACTTTCGATGAAATCGACAAAATTCGACAACAGGAAGCTGCCACCATGAAATTCATCATCAAGTCATAAACGGCAAATTGCTACACATGTCGTCTTCTCCGTTTCATTACAATTCACTTTTCGCGTGAAACGAACACACAAAATATACAAATTAAACTTGAGTGAATTCGTTGAAATGAATGATTTCTCTCGTTGAGAAACGAGAAAGAGACAACGATAAAAAAAAAAGTAAATTTGACATTTTGCACGTTCATTCTTAATATTCCCGTCTGCTTTAACACACTCAATAGCAACATGAGATAATGCACAAATCATTTTCGGTTTTCTAACCGAAGCACTCATTTCTTTTTTCGCTGTGACGAATAATTTTGTGGTTGTCGTTGTCTCAATGTTGTTAATTCAGCATATAACGCTATTTGTTTAAAGTGCTCAACAAATGCTGTCGAATTGGCGTAAAATTTGCGTGTTACACGTTAATTTGTGCATATTACGTATAGAGAGTTGTGTTTGGTGAGTGAGCGAGAGCAAGGGAGAATCATTTAATTTGGCATTCCATTTCGTTGTGTTTGCAACGCATTTGATTCTCCACAGAATTGATTCTGTCTGATTATTTAACAGAAACCATCATCATTTCACCATTGTCACTGGGTATATGACGCACACACACACACTTCATTTGGCCTTTCACGAAACGACTCTTTTCAAGATTATTATCTATTTTCTCTCTCTTTCTCTATGTGTGTGTGTCTCGTTCTTCACTATTGTGAGCTATAAGCTCATTTTTGGTGCACATTTCAAAATATACGTCGAAACTTCACCGAAAAAACAGATATAATAAATGAACATTTGAGATTCCATCGGTATTTTTTTCTGGTTCGTATTATGAAGCTCGTTAATTGCATAATTCATCCATATTTATTTTTTTCCGCCAAGCATAAAACGTCCAAAATGAAAACCAAACAATTCATATTTTGCTTTTGCAGATTTTTTTTTTTTCGTTTTTCATTCGGAAAGTTAATTTTAATGAGGTTTACAAATTATTCTCATTCACTTTATTTTGTGCTTCTTGAAATGGATGATATCCTCGGTGCTGTCACTTTCGACATGATGCTAGATGTGCACATTTTTTTCAGTTGAAAAGGAAAACATTTAAATTGAATTTGATTTTTAATTGCGCCACGAGCGTCACATGAACTCCATTTAACCATATCGGAATTCATGTCCTCCAGCCAAAATGGTTTCAATAAAAAAAATTGTATTTGTCTCTCAATCATTCATAGAGAGAGAAAAAGTAATGAAAAACACGCGATTTAAATCCACAATGTTTTATATAATTGTCCATTATACGAAAATGCAAAAGTGTATGTATCGGATCGAGCATTTTTTTTTCAATAGTTTGCTCATAATTATTTTTTCGAGACGGTTATTTACTATTCGAATGCCAAATGCAAAGAGAGAGAGATAGAGAGAGAGAGAGCGATGTCTGTTTCGTTGTATAAACTAAAATGAATATCCATGATTCGGATTTTTCTCTCTTCTCGTTCAAATACATTCAAAACAGTTAGTTCTATTATCTATTACTTGAATAACAATTTTGCGGTACACAAATATATAGAAAGTTGTGCTTGTTTCTTTCTGTCATCGCGTGCTCAATGTGCAGCTCTATTTGAGCTATAAAGGTAAGGAAACAACAACAGTAACGCTATGAATATCATGTGGTAATAACTGTATTAAAAAGAGGTATAATATTTACAACAATCGTTGGTAATCGATAAAGTCACAATATAACAACTGTGCTCTTGTTCTATCGAAATGTATGCACACAAATTTAAACAAATCACAATGAAATTGAATTGAAAACATTGTCAAGCAACAAGTAATTGTGAGTCATTTTTTATTGATTTTATTCTGGTTTTTTTTTATTGATTTTATTCTGCAAGTGATATTTTTCGTGTACCAAATTCAATTCCGTCTTATTATTTTTATGCGGAATAATATTTGATTTTCTCACCATCTCCCTCCTAAAGCTTGCCATATCATAACAAGGTAACTTTGTTTTATTGTGTTATTATTTGTTATGCCATGTTTGTTTTTGTGATTTAAAGTTTTTGAATGTCAAGATCATATCCAATGTGCTTCAGATTACGCATAATGGCCATTCTCATTTCGAATGGAATATGGACAATTTTGATGAAACGTTTTTCTCTAGGAGGTAGACACCATCATTTGAAAAATGAATCACATCGTGTCTGAGAAATTCAACATCATTTAATTTACGATTATTTTTTTTTTGTCAAGAATCTTTTTGTGCATTTCATTAAATCGAGATGTTTACGAGTCTTTTCTAATATTCTAGAATACGATGTATGCTCTTTCACTCTTTTCCGAGTCTCGATTCGGTATAGAAAAAAAAACCTATGCTCGAATGCACAAAAACATGTAAATCGCATCACGTCATCAAAATTCATTCGGCATTGTGGTCATCTAAAAATATCAAACGAGATTTTGCCGCACATGTCTATCTCTCTCTCTTGCTATCTCCCGGTTAGTGGCCTAGAGAAATCGCATTTTAGCGTGTGTAGTTTTTTCTACTTCACTGCGATTCACTTTTGCTTGAGTTAAAACATGTTTTGGCTTCGTAGAAACAACAACAATAAAAAAAATACCGAATGCACAACGATAAAGTGTTCTAGTTCCGTTTATCAAAACCAAAAAAGAAATAACGAGAGAGAGAAAATTAGAGAAAAAAATCGCAATTTGCACGATTAATATGCATTTCGTCAAGCATTAAGTCAACTAGGTTGAATGTGTATTATGGCAACCATATATCAACGTAATTGATTACGCAATAATCAAATGTCTTAATATAGATTTGCTGCTAGCATTTCGACAAGCGGATATTCTCGCTATTTTCACAAAACGTGTCATATCATTTGTTTATAATTATTGCTTTGCTTTTTTTTAAAATTCTCTACATATTTAAATTAAACTCACTGAAGCTCTGTTGAATAAACACTGGTGAATCCTCTTATCAAAAGTACATACTCGAAATGTAAAGAAGAGCACTTCTATCAAAGGGATCCTATCAGTTGAAATATAAAGAAAACGGCAATAAAAAACAAAAACGAAATAAAAGAATCATTGCTGGCTATTTTGGCTATTTACAAGAAATAAACAGGTATAACGCAATGAATTTGCTCATCGCTTTGCAATTTTGCGCAATAACACTTTTTATAGCGACTTTTTCTACTCGCTACATGGAAAAGATATTCAGAAAATTTTTGTTTGTGGTCATTCAATTAAATTTCATTCTTTTTTAAAAAAAAAACCCTTTTTTTATCATTTAAAAAAAAAAAAAAAAAAAAAAAACAATTTAATATGTTTGGAGTAACTTAAGAAATCGGTCGTTTACTGTGTGGTACGCAATTTCTTTATTTCGTTTGATTTTCATTAAAAAAAAACGCAATTCTATAGATACAAGATTCAAAATCCCTCGATCACATAATTTTGTCTTTTGTTGTTTTTCGAAATTTTCACCGTTGATTTTGTTGTAACCGGCATTTAGTCGACGATGCTACCAAATGTGCTGATTCAATGGCAATACATTTCAAAGGTCGGTTTCTACCCGTATAAAATCAGTACAATTTGCCTTTTATACACACACTCTCTCTACCGAAAGCTCGACAACATTGCCATATATTTCCATTGAATCATTGAACTATAAAAATATTACACCGTTTGTGAAATGCAAAACGCTCACACATTTTTCATGAGGTGCACATTCATTTTAATAAATAATGGCAGTGACATGAAAATCACGCATAACGCGTTTTACAACACCCGATGACAATGCACCGTAATTTGACATGCACACGATCACACAACAGCTCCAACCATAACAATTTACAATTAAAATCGATTGATATCAAACATGTGACCCTATGTGAGCAAAGTGCGTGAATATTTGCACCAATGTAAATGCTTTAATGTGTCGTCTGAACTGAACAAAAAAATTATAATGAGCCAATTTTACTTTTTTTCGGCTTGTTAAAACGCACGTACCACATAAAATACACCACTCGGAATGCAAACCATAAATTTAAAAAAAAACATACATTGTCAGCGTGCCACGCTAAATAGCGGTAACTTTCGTTGTTTTCGCTCCCATTCACAAAACGATTTTATCCAAATGCTTTGCACTTTGTTTTAGTCTCTTTTTTTGGCATGGGCTTCTATTTTTGTTATTTTTGAATGTGAACCATGTTTTGCATGCATGCAAACATTTTGAAACAAATGGGATCAACCAATTTTTTTGGTGTGTGATAAGAATTTAAAAAAAATAAGCTGATGTGTAAAATTGAAAGAATTTATAAAACTTGAAACATTGGTCTTTCAAATTTACCTCTCAATTTTGAGTTGCAATTTCATATCACCCGCATCACTCTTTGTATTATGGATGGCATGCGAAATCGATGTCAATGTCAAATTTGCACAAATAAATTCTAGAGTTTGTAGAGATAGTGAAAATTGATAAAGTGTATGTGCGGTAAAAAAAAACGCTAATTCACTGGAGCCAAAAAATAAAATTAATTGAAAAATTGTGGGAAAAAACCCCATAAAATCAAACCACTGCTGATGTGTGTCCATCGAACAATTTGGTGCGACGGGAAGAGCGGAGAGGAGAAGAAAAAAAATCATCAACAACAACATATGACAAAAAGCAACTTAACGTATAAATGATGTGGTCGGAATTCATACAAAAATCAACTATATCACATTTGATTTATTTACTTCATTGTTTGTTTAATTTCGCTTTTGTGCGATGAACAACGGTTGACGGTCGAAATTCCATTGAGATACCAACCAGATATATGCAAACAGTGTGACACATCACTCTCAAGCTCTCATTCGCTGTCCTCTCATTTGATAAATAACCGATTTTAAACAAGTTGAATCAAGACCGTACATGATCCAGAAAATGTGTGATGGCAAAATCTTGACATTTTGCATATTCATTGATGTCGTGTACGTGCGGTATCCTTTTTCATCCGGTTATAGTCTAGAAACTTAATTAGACGCGCTTTTGTTCTCACTGTCAATTTATTTCCCAAATTGTATAGAGATCAAAATGTAAACATCATCAACCTTACAATCCAAAGAGCAAAATGCCAAATTTAAATTCACAAAATAGACCATCATTTTTGATGATTGTCAACAATTCGATGACATTTGCTTCGATGACATTGTTTATGCGTTTATGCGGTATTATAAGTCATGTCAATTTTGAAAAATTCAGTACATTTCCACTTCAAAATGGGACATTCACAGAGGTAACGAACAACAACAATAACACTTTAGTCATTCAAAATATATAATGATATGCCCATCAACAAAAACCAATGAAACACACAGCACATTTATTTTCAAACCGAAACATTTCTGATATAGAACCATATTCGTGTTTCGCCTTTGTGATACGACTTATCATTTCAACTGATTCAACCGACCACCTTACATACGTATGAAAGTTAAACAGATTATGGACAAATGTAAGCATAAGTGTCCGGTAAGATAAAGTGCCGATTCTAATAATGAAATTCAATTATTTTTGATTTGCTACGGAAAGAAAAGGGAATGAAAAATGTGCACAAAGAAATTACAATTGGATATTTAACACATGTATTAATGCTATTCTATACGTTTGTCAATCGATTGATGTTATATATACGGAACTGCTCGATTTTATATTCACTGTTACCGTTTCATTTCCATTCTTTAATTGTGCATTTGACTTAATTCACTTTTATTTATTGTAATTTAAATAATTAACATGAGTAAGCAATTTTCCGTTCATTTGTGAATATGCAATTCGAATGTGTGACATTTTTCCTTAAATGAATCGCATTTCATTTTATTTTATATTGTACTAGTGAAATTGTTGAAATTGTTTGTGGTATCTAAGTGCTCAAGGGTTATCGATCCCAAAACGCACTGATTCATCAATACTAGTGGTCAATACAATCAGATAGGATATGAAATACTAGTCATTGTGTCTGTATCGGCATCATGGTCACATTTAATTGTGACAAATTACACTTGGTTACATAGCAACATGGCATTGGAGAGGGAGAGAAACATGTGAAATGAACAATTCGCTAGAAATAAAATATTAGTTTAGGAATTTTCATAATATTTATTCTAGCAAATTTCATAGAATCGAACAAAATGATGACATTTTTTGCACATTGTTTTTATAAAGACAATTTGCTGTTAAAACGTTTTATTATCGATCTCTTTGACTTTATATGAGTAACAAGTTGATACTCAATGCAATCACGTCTACTTGCTATCGTTCACGTTTTATTTACTTGTTTTTTGTTTCATAGACATTCTAGTACATTCGAGTAAGATTGATTAAATCATCAGTACAAATTACTGTCGACTATTATCATCCAATGATTGATTTAAAAAAAAATTGCAACTGAAGGATACATTCATTAACTCAGTGCTTGGATATAATTTTCGGTATAAAGTTAATATTGTTGAAAACAAACCATTTTCCGGTAATTATTGATTTAAATAATAATTGAATATGTTTTATCGGTTCCGTTTACTTAACACCTTTCGAACATATTTGACTTAAAACAGCCAATTAGTAGTCTAGATCGAATCTATGCAACCGGTACCGTTTAACTCATATATCAATCATTGCCAATACACACATTTTGGTTTGAAATTTTTAATTGAAATGTTGTTGATTCATTTAAATGAAGGTGATAATAAAATGTGGTTCCTTGTTGTTGAATGTTATTTCATTCCTCGATAACATCATATCGCGCTAGCTAAAGCCACGTAGAGAGAGAGTAATTCATTTACTGTGTGACAAAGGAAAGCAATAAAATAGACTTGTTTTTTTGCTGTTGTTTCGGGTGAGTTGTCATGTATATCTTGTCACCCGAATGCGGTCAAACGACATTTTGAACAACACACGAAACATATCAATCAAATGCACGCACAAGTAAAACGATTTTGTTTGATGCAACAACAAAAACAGCTAAAAGCCACAACCAACCATGGCCCAAAACAAACCGATAACATTTGATGTACGCTTGAAGCACAAAAAGTCATTTTGAAAACCATAAAAAGTAAGCAATCAAACAAACCATTAACAAACATCGTATACATCATTGTTATCAAGTTTAAGTCAATGAGCAAAATACATCGAGCCCACGATGTATGCGGTCGAATATAGCATAATAGCTCGATGATCACATGCAATACGAAAAACCAATTACATGAATTCATGTGCCAAAATATACGAGAACATGTCATCGACTTGATGCGCTCATCATCTGATCGCTCTGTCCATAAATGCAAAACACTTTTGGCTCCAAATGATTTAAGCCACTGATAGAGAGCATATGTAGATTGGAATGTAGTAAATAGAAAACGCTTCAAGCATATTGTTAACGATTTAGATTGTAAATGATGTGACAAAGTAATTTCAATTCATTAGATAGTTTTCGGACGATAACCGTACGATAAGAACAATTCAAAACTTGGCCTTTTCTATTTGGATTCGGTTCGTATATGATCTGTGTGCCAAACACACAATCCAACATCAAATAACAAAGAACTAAAAAAAACAGTCACAATGCGAACATAAAACACAATGTTTATAGACCAAATTTAAATGTATCGATTGTTTCGAATTGAATCATGCATACACAATTTATTGGGTGTACTCAATCTCATCAATGTTGAATCCATCTCCAAATACACAAATGACACAGAAATTCATTTGTTTCATGCAAACTATGCAAACACACACACACACACACACACAAACAGCAACCGAGATCGTATTTATCAATTAAACACAGTGTGTGTGTACGATTTTTTAACAAATAATTTTCAATGGAAACGATAAATATGGAACAAATGCTGAACAAACAACAGCGATGGAAACAGAGTGATAAAATATCATAAAAGAAAGAAAAACGCGAACAATTCATCGACGTTAAAACAATATGGTTGTATTTTTTTTACGTGTATACAAATGCGATTCATTCTGAAAATGTCAAAAAATTGTATTTCCAAAAATATCCACGAACCGAAATATTACCTAATTTTATATGTTATCATCGCATCATCATCAGTATGCCGTGCTAAAATGTCGAACTCATTTGGAATGTATTTGAATCAATTCATGCGAATTTATGTAAATTCTGTATTGTTTTTTTTTCTTCTATTTGCTATTCTTTTCGATTCTGTTTGTTTGATTTCTTTTTGATTCTTTATTTATCGAACTGGCATCAACCATATACAATTCAGCATTGATGATGTCATTTGTGTTTAAAGTGAAATAAAATAGATGAGCACATAAATTCTACGTATTAAAATGTTGTGTATTGCTTTTGCACGAAGCGAAAAAAAAATATTGTGAGAAAAATAATAAATTGCAAAATAGAAAATATTGATCGATAACATTGACGTATGATGAAAGAGAAAGACAGAGAGAGAGAGAGAAAAGTCACTGAGAAGTGGAATAGAAAAAAGAGTTGCTTCGAAACAAGTTTGAATCGAAACAAAAGAGCGTGAAGTGGTTGTAGTATTCCGATGAAAATAGCGAATGATGAGCATTAATTTACACAATCCAACTGATAGTGAATGGATTTTTCTTTCCAATTCTTTTAAATTATGTGTACGCTTTTTACTCTGTCTTGTATGCGACATGTGCATGTTCGTTTGGTTACGGTGATCGTTTGCGGTAATATATGGTCTATAATTTGTCTGCACCATCGTGCTCTCTATCTTTCATAGTCTCGTTCACCTTCTCATTCCAACCAATATCTCATCCATAATAGGATGTCAACATCATTTATGCGTTTTACGATATTCAAATCAAGCCGCAAAATTTTCCAACTATCTCATAGATCCGGAATATTTGATGATTGCCTTCTTTTGCAAAGCTTTGCATTTGAATTTGTGTGTGTGTGTGTGTGTGTGTGTGTTCGCTTAGTCGATATGTGTGTGCACGCGCGACTAATATACACAATACCAACATACGGCCAACTTGCTCTTGCTGCATTTGGATAATTTAATTTATGCGTGCGACCGAGTGCTATCTGTTCAAAATAAATCACGTTCACTCTAACTGCATATTGATGTACTATCTCTATCTCTCACACACACACTCTCGTACACTCTTTTGCGAATTCATTCACTCTCTCGCCGAACGGTGTCGATCTCCGACCATATATTACAATTGCATTCAACTCCAAGATTTCAATTACATCATTTAATTAATCTCGGTTATTTTTGCATTGAATAGATATAATCAGATTATCGACGACATTTGGATTAGCCATGTGAATGGCAAATACCAACACAGAGACAAACGCATTGCACATTAATGAAAATGTGTGCATCAAAACACAACGAGTTGCAATTTCTCATATCGTTATTTAATCAAAAAAAAATAATAATACTCAAAACTCCAAGTCATGTACTGCTTTAGTTTATGTACGACTTTATAAAAATCGAATGCTATATGGCTGTAAGTGATGCGATCATGTATGTGTGACGGCTAAATTTCGCCATCATGATCATCATCAAATACGCTTGCTTAACATTGAATTTAGGTGACACACTGATTTCTGCAATGTATGACAAATTTTTTGGCATTATTTAGAGGGAATGAATGAAAGAGAGACAGAAAGAAAGAGAGAGAGAGAGAGAGAGAGTGAAATGCACATGGAACGAGTGGAGCGCGCTTTTGCAAAATGAAAATTGTGAAAAGCCAGCAGGCAAAAATTCGTTGGCAAAAATAAGCCAAGAATAAAAATCAGTGTTTCTGGGTATGGTTTCTTTTCTCGTTTCGTTTCGTCGTTGTATTTGCTTCAGGTATTTTCACAAACGCCCATTACAAAATGCGCAATTGACTGTACGGCCACACTCGTAAACAATGCTCTCGTACCCGGTTTTGTTTATGGCAATGATTTTTGATTATTGTTTGTGCACTGTACAAAATGTGTGTCTGTTGTTGGCTATTGTTGTTGCTGTGCAATTTTTTTTTTGTGTTCCCTTTTTTGCTAAACGGTTAAAACCGCATTTCAGAAGAAACTTTCACACACAACCGGAACCAAATCAAATCTCCGTACAAAAACAATTGGAAACAACAACAAAAAATCACTAGAAACACACAAACAACGGCCAGAGAAGATTCATCACATGACTAAAACAAGTGAAAGAGAAACGAACGCGCAGGCATATACATATGTATGTGGTGTGTATGCGAATGCAATCGGAGCGTGTGCACTTCAGTTTTACGTGCGCTTACCATTTTGGACAGCTGAATAAATTGTCGGCCGAATCATTCTGCGTTTCTTTTGCTCTCTCTCTCTTTTGCTTTCACTCTGTCTCTTTCGCGCACTCAAAAACTCCATTAAGCTTGATTATTATTATTTATTCAAAATATCTGCTTTTTTCTTTCTTCATACACTTGAAGAAATAAAAAAACGAAAATAAATCGAAATGGGTCCCCATGGAGATTGTTTATGTGCAGTGACCGAATTTTCTTTTTCATCGTACGTATATACCGAAATTTATCCGGATCTGTGTCTATTCTATTATGCTTCGACGTCATACTATAATTTCAACAAAGAAACATTCATTTGAAGGCGTCTGTTTTAAGCGGCTGTCTGATTTTTTGAAACAAAAAACAAACTGCAATTTACACCAAAATTACTTTACACAATACTTATGAATACGTCGTAATATGTATGAATAAGCAATTAAAATGATAGGCAATTTTTCTAATAGAAAATGTCGCCGATACCGCCACCGCGCTGTCGTTTTTAATTTTCGGTCGAAAGCGCCGAAGTTTATAAAATCAAATTGAATATTTAAATCGGCCTTTAAATTGGAGCACCTTAAACGCCATTTAACGCATAGACATTTTACATTGATAAAATCGTGGTGGCGGAACACCGTACATATTTGCCACAACTTGTTTCACTTAAAAAAAAAAAAAATTGGTATTGGCAACTTCGCTGGAATTCATTCTGTTCGATGACGTCAATGGATATATGCATTCGATGGCAATGTTGGTGTGGCGCATATTTTCAACTTCAGCTGTTGCTCCATATGCATTTCGAATTTTCCAGTGTGTATCACGTTTGCAATCGTAAAATAATAACGCAAAATCGATTAGGTAAAGCCATGTAAACCAAAGTAAAAGTATAAGCACCAAGACCATGTGCATTTATGTGTGCTTTGAATGCTTAAACCATTTTACATCACGATAAAATTCAAATTATAATGTGTATATGAAGAATTGCGACGATGAAAATAAATTTTTAGAAAGAAACAGAAAATAAGCAACAACAACAAAAACACTGAATAAACAGCAAAACTGCCATGCATACAACAATCATAACGTAAGAGAACGATCTACTAAACGAATGTACAAAAAAAAATCCAAATACAAAACGGACACAAGCTTGTGTTTTGTGAACGAAGCAAATGAACAATCTAACCCGTCATTTCAACAGTGAATTTATGATGACAGATAAGCATAAAAGTGCGCTTAAATGCGCTCACACAAACACCCTTTGTTACCGTCTAATTAATTATTATTTTGGCATGTACATCAGAGAGTGTAAACGGTCGAAATGAGTCTGACATTCGAATCATACACATTACGCTATGCCACCATGGTTTGCAATATATAAAAACAATTTTCAAAATTCTCGAATCGAACCGAGCAACGATTGCAATAGCTAAACACACATATATTGAAATATCGAATTATAGAATTTGAAAAGTGAACGTAAATTGGCGATGCGCGGCATCGTACTCAAGAGCCTTTCTTTATTTTATTCGTTGAGACACATGCCGTTGATGTTGTACGTAGTAAATTCGTCACACAGTTTACATTCCAAATTGAATGGAATGTATCCCTCGATTGTAAGTGTAAATTTCGGTGTTGATAAAATTTTCTCTTCTTTCATCATTAGAAAGAAGAAGAAGAAAAAAAAATATGAAAGGTATTTTATATGAAGTAAAAGAACATACATTTCAAATGATCTGCGGTGATAAATAAAAGTGGTTGAGATGCTTTTCTAAATTAAAATTTTGAAGTTTTTGAGAGGTACACGTTTCTCATCACCTGATACACCAAGTGTCGTGTATTTGTGGAGGATTTTTTTTATATTCAAATGAACACATGTAATATCTCATTGCGTTTGTTGTTTACTATTACTCGGCATGTTGCCGAACAAGGCCATACCGCAAATGGTGTAAGTTTCACACGAAACGTATAAATATGTATGTATGTGTGTGAGTGAGTTTGTTTGGTGAACGTGCAAAGGAAACCTATTTATATTATTAATGTGGTTTAGCGCAATTAAGCCAAAACATACGCATATGCGTAAACATTAAATTCGGAAAAACTGAATTGAGCTGAGAATGAAAAAAAAAGAAGAAATAAGTCTGACATGAGAATGAGCACCCAACTAAAAGGCTATTATCACTTGCCGACAATGTCACCACCTTCATTAGCACGCGCTGGAGCCTGTTTATTATTGCTAAATTTGGGATTTTTTTTTTTGCAAGTCTCATTCGAATTTTGTTGCTGTTGTTCTTCTTCTCAGAATTGCGTGCAAGCATATCATTGACACTCTCACAATAATATTTGTGCCGGGACAACAAAATCGATACACCATTTCAACTTGAATCAATCCTATCAATAAGAAAGGAGTCACACACTCTCACATCATCCTTTTTTTCTTGCCATTTTACTATTTTCGGCTACAAACTTTTAATCATTCAATCGAATAAGTTCACTTTTTTTTTTTCGTAGTCGATTATTGCTTGATTATGTCTGATATTTGGCATCTCGATTTAATCAGGTGGCTAGATAAATAAATATAAATAGATCAATGATGCCATGCTCAATCAAGCGATGATTTCATTTACTAATGTAAATATTATGAAGTCTCAACAACGATGTGAGATTATATTTTTATTCTTTACATTTCGCAACTTTATCTAGTTGCTCGCAACTATTCTACTTATTTATTATCAGGCGATTTGTTTTCAACAGTAAAAGATGCCGCCGATCATTAATATAATTTTGTTCTGAGGTCTAGTTTTGTTCACTTAATGTACAGTATGTTTCATTATAGAGAGAGGTTGATTTAACTACCACAAATTTCAAATATCCTAAAAATGTTTTTGGTATTGCCATATGAGACTCTAAGCTACTACGCCAATTAACAATGACAGCTCTCAAATCAGTACAGTGTTTGTTGTGCAACGAAAACATTATTTCCGAACATTTTCATTCACGGTTTGAAGCCGTTTTTCTGCATTTGCATCCAAAAGGACAAAGAATGTCGATCACATCGACTGCTAAATACATTAAAAAGTCAAAAGGGTTCGTAATAAAGTGAATCCAGCAGTATAAGCATGAAAAAAAAGTGAACGACCAGCCCAATCTGAAGCCAAACTGAGCCTCCTCGCAACAGGAAGATAAACGGAGAGTCAAGTTGTTCGATAAAAATTTAGGTATGTTGTAGAGCCAAGGTGTTGAACGGCTACGCCGTCTTAAAATAGAGGTCTCGCGCTCTACTATCAGGAGAAGATTAGATGTTGCCGGTGTTCGTTATCGCAGTAAATTGAAGAAACCGCTTCTGACAGAAAACCAGAAGAAAAAGGCACTGACGGGGCAAAGCAAAATTCAACAAGAGATTGGAGCGAAGTTATATACACTGACGAGTCATTCTTTTGGCTGGTGAATAGCACTACCCATGCCTAGTCTAGAGCCCAAAAGAGAATGGTCGTTCGCACGGTAAAGTATCCGAAAAAGGTGCATGCTTATGGTTGCTTTTGTGAAGCTGGTTTTGGAAAGTTGACCATATTCACGGGGATTCCAAGCGCCGTGAGGATGAACCAACATTATTCATCGACACAGTTACCCATCGCTAAGAAGTTCTATGGCAACCACAATTCGAATTGGCTTCTATTAGAAGACAACGATCCAAAACACAAAAGTCGTCTATGCAATGCTTGGAAAGAGGAAAATTACATTAAACAAATGGACTGGCCGCCACAGTCACCCGATTGCAATCCGAACGAAAATTTTTGGGCTATTATTAAGGCATGGCTTCGTGGTAAAACATACCGCAATTTGAAGCAGCTCAGTTCATTCATTCAGCGCCAGTGGAAAGGTTTTCAAAGCGAATATGCTGAAAATTTGAGCAAAAGTATGCCGAATAGATGTGCCTGTGTGATCGAGAAGGCAGGAGAATGGATTAAATATTAATTTGTGGCGCCGTAGCTTAGATACTAAATAGAATGTATATAAAATAATTTTGTAAAACTCTTGAGTTTTATTATAAAAAATCAACCTCTCTCTATAATGAAACATACTGTATATTGCATGGGATCTATCAATTCAGCTGCTTAGTTTATCGGATGCGTTTTCATTTATTGTTTTGCGATAATTGGACGTGAACAAATGATCGCAATCTTATCCGACTTATAATTTTTGCGCTCAAATACGCAAAGATATTATGAATCAATTAAGATGTTAGACAAATTCTTAGTCGAATAGACAGCCATACCATTTGAACTACGAATACTGGCTAATTAACTGTTTGTATTCTTTTTCCAGGTTGTTTTTTCATCGTTCGATGAGATAACGACACGAGATAAAGATAGAAAACGATGAAAAAAACTGTCTTATAATTAACACGTTAGAACAAAAGTACTGCGCTCAAATCCATACGCGTTTCCCGATTGTTATCTCATTCTATCTCTGTCTGTCGCTTGAGCGACATTATCTCACACCCATTGTTTAGCGAGCTCGGTTTTATGTAGGAGTTTTATTAATTGAATATTTATGCAAAAACACAAACATCTCTCACTTCCTTGAATTAAACTGTGCCAGTTTGCGATAATCAACGATTTATCGATGCGAATCTAAATGTTGCGCTCAATTTACGGCAGAAATATGAGAATTCATTTTTTTTATTTGAAATTTGATTCGTTCATTTGAAGATGATTCGTTAATACGTTTGCATTGAACACAATAATTTCCTTTTGTTGTGGCATTCGAGCATGTTCTGCATCAATTCAGAATTATATGATATTTTTTAACGTGAAATAAAATTCTTCAAATGAATGTCAGTCTCAAATATGGTTTCTTATTTTTTTTTTTTTTTGCTTTGTTATACACACGCACACCGAACACAATTTCATTCTCAGAAACCACGCGGAAAATGTGTTAATATTACGATAAAAAAAAGCGGATGGTATAAAAAACGTATTCAAGGATGACACAAATGTGATGCTGTGGTACATATCGAAGAGCAATCATTTGAACGCAATAGCAAGAAGAAGTGAGAAAAAACTCATCGTATGGAATTTTAATTATAGGTGATTTGACATATTGAGTTTAAAGCTGTTAGGAACATGCATGAGTGAAAATCTTTATATAAAAATGAATACCATCCAGCTGAAAGTGTTCGAATGTCGTTGAAAATTGAAATTGGTTGGAAATGCGGGGCTGCAACAAAAAAAGAACATTCAAATTGATAGACTGTAATTGAAGGTTCTGTGTTTTTTTTTTAAACTTTATTATCGGTAAATTCAAAAAGTTCGAATTTTAAATTATATTGTGAGTTTGCGTGCAATCAAAAATCTGGGTTATACCTATAAAAAAATTGTATAGCGCAACATTTTTGTCGATGTTTTGACATTTGTGGTTCCGAATATTATTGTGTAACCATCAATCAAATGCTCGACTAATGAATGTAAATTTTAACGTTCTAATTTCGTTTTCTATTTTTTCTCTTCTTTTTTCATGATTTTTTGCGTTTGGCTCCGATTTGATAATGACAGACCGGGGAAACGTTAAAAGTACCCGATTCTTGTGGACGGTCGTCTTCTACTATGGATACACTTCAAGTTGATGATGGCTTCCATTCAGACGGTGGCTCTGTTTCACCGCCACCAAGTCCAAGCACATCTAGTTCGCCATCAATCCTATCGACGACTTCTGATCATGGTTCATTGGAGAGTGTAATTGATTCCTCCAGCACACATCATTTGCAAATGTAAGTACATTCCATTATTCGATTGTTTTCTCTCTTTCATTCCACATGTTCTGCTTGTGTTGCCGAAACGAAGGCGTCACTTATAAAACACAGTTTCTAAATGAGATCATGTGGTGATTTTCTTGATTTTTTTTTTTCAATATTTTCATTGGTGTTTGCTCTGTGTATAATTTACAGTGAGTCTTCAACATCGTGCAATTTTTCGACGACATCGCGACGCCTGGCCGTCCTATCGTTTGAACAATGTCGCAAATTGAACGACGTTATGAACGATGTTGTTGCCATACACGGTCGTGGAAATTTTCCAACATTGGAAGTTAAGCTCAAAGACTTGGTAACAATGGTACGAAAAAAATTGGAATTAGATGTTGCGTTAGGCGGTGGTGGTGTTCAAGTAAAAGATATCCGAATAAATGGAGGCGCAGCTAGTCATGTTATAGGTAAGCACAACATCATTTTCATATTTTAGGCAATAGCTCAACATCCAATATGATAAAACATTTATGTTAACGGCTAGTGTTTAATACTAGCTATTTAATATGAGATAATTTGAATTCTCAATGAAAGCATTCTATTTTCTATAGTCTAATGAATTCAAAATCAATTTCAATGAATTTTATTTTATTTTCTTTGTTTTAGCTTCTGAACCGCAACCATACAATGATTTAGATCTCATATTTGGTATTGAATTCAGTTCAGGTCGTCATTATGATCGTGTTAAAATGGCCGTTTTAAATACATTGATGGATTTGTTACCGGAAGGTGTGTCACGTCGTCGCATCACACACAATACGCAATTGAAAGAGGCCTATGTTGGTAAAATGGTAAAAGTGAATAACAACAATGACGGCGATCGTTGGAGTTTGATATCGCTGGGCAATTCACCCGGTCACAAAAATGTCGAACTGAAATTTGTCGATACAATGCGACGTCAATTTGAGTTTAGCGTTGATTCATTTCAAATCATGTTGGATTCATTGTTACTATTTTATGATTGTGCCGCTTTGCCCATATCGGAAAATTTCTATCCAACGGTTGTCGGTGAATCGGTTTATGGTGATTTCCAAGAAGCATTATATCATCTGCAAAATAAATTGATCTCAACACGGCAACCCGAAGAGATTCGCGGTGGTGGACTACTTAAATACTGTAATCTACTGGTGCGAAACTATCGACCAGTCGACTATAACCAGATCAAAACATTGGAACGGTAAGTGCGACACTTGTAATTATATACATTTACAGTTGAATTGTTAGTTATAAACCAAAAAAAAAAAACAAACAAACAAACAACATTTGAACAAAGTACAGCACAGCTCAAAGACGATCAACGGAAATATCGCTCGCAAAAACTAACATTCGACAAAAAAAATTGTCGCGCAAAAAATAACGAAAATGTTACGCTTTTTGCGCCACAACGTTCGAAAGAATTTTGCTATACGTGCGATATTTTTTGTGCTTTCATTTCCAATTAGAATTTTTGATTCCGTATGCAAATGCAATGAAAAATCTAATAACCATATGGTTTTTTTTTATTCATTACAGGTACATGTGTTCACGGTTCTTCATCGACTTTCCGGATATTGGAACGCAAACGATAAAACTGGAATCGTATTTGCGCAATCATTTTTGGGGCGTTGACGAAGAGCCATTACAATATCAATATTTGATGCATTTACGTGATGTTGTCGAAACGTCGACTGTCTGTTTGATGGGCCACGAGCGCCGTCAAACACTTTCGCTCATCGAAACATTGGCCATGGAAATTTACTATCGCGAACAACAAAAGACACAACAACACATTCAACAGCAAATCCAAACGCAGCCATTGTTCTTTGTGCACAGTAAGTGTATCCGTATTTCTTAAAAGCTCTTAAGATCCAAATGCGATCATTTCTTACCAAGAAACTCAACAAATTCAATTGTGAATTCATTTTTCCCCTTTTTTTGCTCTCTCTTTCTCTTTCTCTTCCGTTTTACTTTTCCCGTGTATGAATTTTTTTTTCTCGATTCGTATTGTATCAGCAACAACAACACCGCAAGCGACAAATGCTCAGACACAATTGACGACGTGTCGAACGAAGCCCGATGACTACGATAAAACGTGGCAGTTGCAACAGCAACAGTCACAAACATCGCAAATCATTCATGCCACCCAATCGCAACAATTGCAACCAATTTGCAGTACCGGTGTCAGTGTCGCACAAGACCAGAACGCCAATACATTGCGACTGATCTTTGCGAATGGTGTATACTACGCGCCTGTGATTCCCACCACGTACTGCACGTGCAATTCACAATGGACAACGTGAATCGGCAACAACAACTACAACATCAACAAAAACAACAACAACAGCAGCAGCAACAGCAACAGCAACAACAACATAACACACCACAATTCAGTTCGTCGGAAAACCATCAACCAATATCTTCATAAATAGACGGGACTTATCTTCAATACAAAATTACTTTTTTTCACTGGCTTCCTCTTCCATGAAACTGACAAACCTTCGAATGATATCGTCAATTTCGACAGCGCGCAACGAATGAAATGCATACACACAAACAATTGAGTCGCTTCCGATTCATTCTCTGTGTGTATGGATTGAAAACGAGACGAGAGAGAAAAAAAAGAGAAATAAACGAGTAAGTTAAGTCCTGCTGTTTATCCAAGATCTATACAATATCCATAAAATATTCGATTTTATTATTACATCACTCACATTCTTGAATGTTGTTGACAGAAAGTGGCAAAATAAGACGAACTTGAGTTTGTATGCAAACACTTGCAAATAATTGAAATACAATTTAAATTAAGAAATACACACATGAACGAACGAAATAATATGGTTTTCTTGCAACACAAAAACAAAAAGAAACTATGCTGCGTAAAATGAATGAAACTAGTGCGCTATATGATAACATTTTGAATGCCGGAACATTTACCGAAAAATACTTCATACCGAACGAGCGTTTCCCTAAAAATTCGGTAAATCTTCTTAGAGAAATTCTCCCGAATTTTTTGGGAAAAGTTTTTTCGAGAAATGTTCCGGCATTCTAACATTTTTTCACATTTGCCGGCTACACATTTATTTACGTCATCTCAGAACAGTGCAAAAAATACATTATTTCGAACAAGAATTACAACAACAACAAAACATACACACACACAAACAAAGCCAAAATACTTTCATACATTTTAAACAGCTTGGAATTGTGAAGCTTCGTTCAATTACGAAACGAATGTAAATTTTGTGCGTAAATCGAAATTTACGAACCAAAAACAATTAATGTGAGAATGAGCAGGAAATGAGTGAGGAAAAAAAAAATTAATGAAGAGGCAATAAATAAATTATTTAAACAAACGACAAATGAAAATACGCTGTGAAGAATTTCAAAATACACCTCAGGATCGGGTCTGAAATCGTTTTTCTCACTGACACTTGATCTTGCATCTAATGAGGCTGAAAAAAAAAATTATTAATAAGCTGGTATTTTTCCATGCTTCCCAAAACTTTTACGCGTCACATTGAACGAAATATCGAAGCATTTTCAAGTCTTGTGTGAGTAAATTAAGCGAAATTTGAGAAATATACATATAGAGAATTTAAAAAAAAACGAAACAAATAAAAGGAAAGACACCTGAATGTAATACACCGACGAAAGATTGGCCGCTCACTTAAACATCAGACAGTGATTGAATAGAAGAAAATCAATCTGACACAGTTTCTGTTAAAGTCTGTGAGCAAAATTTGTCGTAAATGTACCAAACACATACGCAGAGCAAGACAGAGAAAAACACAAATATGTGTTGATGCATGTGTGTATATCGAAAGTGGTGATTGAGCAAATATTTAAATATTAAATATTTTTATTAATTATATATAAATCTATATATTTTCTCATTCGTTCGTGTCGATTTTAAATCTATTTATGTTTTAATGCCAAGATCTGTCTGATGTGGTCGACGATCTAAATTTCATTTCAATTAATTTAGTCTTTTACCGGTAATACCTATATGTATATGTATAAAATCGACATTACTGAGCAAACAAACAAAAAAAATCAACCAAACGAAACGGTATTCAATCAAGCTGAAAGTAGCGCGAAAGCAGAAGAAATCAGATTCATGGCACACACCACTCTAACAGTAACAACAACAAGAACTACTACATAGTTTTTTCTTTCATTTATTTTCTCTATTCTATTTTATTCAATGGAAACAATAACACAAATGAAAGGAGAAAAACAAAAAAAAAACGAAGATGGAGAAGAAAAGTCATAGAACTAAAATTGCAAATGCCATTACATTCATTGGTCGGCATATACCATCATCGATTGTTGTCGCCGTTGTCGCCGATCCACACTTGTGGACTTTTTTTTTCTTTTCATTTCGAATCAGCTCTTTTAAAC
The DNA here is from genome assembly GCF_009176525.2 of Contarinia nasturtii. Taxonomy (NCBI): domain Eukaryota; kingdom Metazoa; phylum Arthropoda; class Insecta; order Diptera; family Cecidomyiidae; genus Contarinia; species Contarinia nasturtii. The sequence continues at coordinate 2,335,708 of NW_022198581.1, forward strand.
AACAAACTCACAACATTTGCACAATAAAATTCGGCTTTAGTTTATAATAGTATAATAACAAATCTAATTTGAATACAATGAAAAAGAAAAATAACGAGAAAGAGATGCCATGCTGCCGATATAATAATTCTTCTATGATTTGTTTTAAATCCATTTTTCCTAGCGTTAGATCAAAATGTTATCTTCTCTTTTCTTTATTTTAATAATTTTTTTTTAGTTTGAGCGACAAAAGAGTTAAAGAGAGAAAGAGCAAAAGATGCGATGAAAATAACGACTATTCATGTGACATTGAGTCGATATGTCTGGCAATGCAGTCGTCGAATGAGATAAACTTGAAATGATAGAAAAGAAACACACACACCGACGTTGATAAAATCGTAAAAGATGCAACGTAAAATAGGGACTTTCGATGGAAGAAAACCCCTTTGGTTTGTGTGTGGGTGTGGGCATGAGTGTATGTATGAATGATGGAAAACGCATTTTTTTTTTTAAAGAAAAGAAGAAGCGATAAAAGAAAACAAACAAATGATTCCTGATGTTGATTCGAATTACGAATCACACAAAAAAAATAATGAGAAAATAAATGAAAAGATGTGAATATTAATGAATTTTTGTGAAATTGTCGGCCATTAGTGGGGTACGACAAAGCCAACAATTTTCAATATGGTTGACATTTAGTATAAACCACCGATTGAAATCGGCATGATGAAGAAAGTAAACGACATTAATAGCGTTTTTGAGACTAATATTACACAAGAACTACAAACAACATCATAAATATCAACATTTATTTACTAATGGCTCTTTTTTATAATCATCCATGTGTTTAATTTTTTCTTGAACTATTTTTTATTATTCAACATTTGAAAGCATGTAATTTTTAAAAAACAAAATTTATCCACAAAATTTTGATGAAATTAGAAAACAAATACCCTACAATGAACATTTAACATAACATTTAGCGTAAAAACTCTGAATGAAATCAAAATCAACAACAATCAAATATCCTAAGAAATCTTGATGTTAAAATACAACTTATACTAATTAACTACCCGATATTGTTCAATGGGAACAAATGAACAAACGGGCAATTCAAATGATGAATAGAATTTATCGGTCGTTGATATCTGTAGTGTGACGATCGCGATATTCAGAGAATGTAATACATGATAAATAATACACATGGATTCGGATATCGCTCAAAATGATATTTTTCCTACGTGGCCATGCAACAACAACAACACAAAAACAAAGGCGTTGAGAATTGCACGTCAATGTGCTTCTCATTCTCTACATGCGAATTGAATTCAAGGAAATAAGTGTTAGAGAGCGAGAGAAAACTTTGCTCCCTTGAGCTTGTAATGATTGCTCATCGAATGAATGTTGATTATGGTTTCGATGAAATGTCGACATCAGACGCAAGTGCATTGCTATTGGTTTTGTGTTTTTTTTTTAAATATCTTTTCGTTAAAAACAAAACCAAGCAAAATACTATAAATAAATTTTTCTGTGAGCACAAACTACGATGAGCACTTGTCGCAATCCCAGATGCGATATGTCAAATGTATCGATTCGATTTGTATGTTGAATAAAATAGTCAAAATTTTCGAAAGCTGTGGAACAGAAAGGAGATGCAATTTCTGTATCCGAGAACAACAAACAAATAGCCAAGCATTATTATTGATGGACAATAGAAAGATAAATTCACAGCGCTAAACAAACTGTTCTTTCTTTCTTCATCATCAATGGAGTTTTTTTTTTAACTTTTAAGTTGTTTCATTTTCAAAAAAAGAAAACGGACGATCTTTTTTTTTAAGGATGAAAGAAAAATGAAGAATTTCCACGTTAAACGTTTATTCATGTTTATACAGTTACTTTTAAAAAAACATTTTTTAATCATACATAAAATATATTATTATTATTATCATTATTATTATATTACTATTATTATGACTATTATTATAATAATTTTCTTGTCTATTATTTTTTTTTTTCATTCGTTTTGGTTCATTTTTACTGGTTAATTTAATTTAGGAATGAAGCAAATAAAATTTAAAAGAAACAACAACATTTAAGTGATAAATAAGGATTGTATTTGATGTTTAGAAAGGAAAAGTGGATACAAAACACAAAATGAGAAATGGAATGGTAAAAGTCAATAAATTGTCCAGAGTTCAGAGAGTGAATTACATCAGAAAATTTCAAAAAATACACACACATATACACACAGATAGAGATAATACGTATGGATGAATTTTCCAAAAAGAAAGACAAAGAAAATCGAATGCGATAAGTTTAAAGACACGCTATGATTGAAAATGCATTAGAGTGAGATCGAAAGTTTGTACAAATGGATGTTATGCTATGACAAACAGTATGAAAAAAACAAAAATAAACAAATCAACGTGCTGATGATGCTACTAAACAAATGACAAAATAGCCACCATTTTTTTTTCTATTGTTGTCTAAAAGTATATTGTACATGTTGTCTGTTAGAGTTAGATTTAGCAAAAGAAATTTAATTGTAAAATATGTGTTTAAACAACAAATCAATGTCCAGAAATAAAACAATAAAAAATAAGACACTGATAACAAAAAAAATTTATTACAAATTAATTATCGTGCAGTTATGCAACACGTTTAATGTGTACGAAGTAATGCTATCAAAATCAAAAATTTCACACATATACACTCAGCGACACAGACACCGGTACAAAATATACAGAAGAAAGCGTGAAATCGATTGAGATAAGTAAACGGTACAAAAGAGAAGAAAAAAAGCAAGTAAATCAAGCACTAATGCATTGGCATGGAGCACATATGTTATTTATCGAAAAGATATTGGGGGATATATATGTATATTTTTTTTCGTTAAATTTTATTTTACTTTTCGGAACGATTCAAGTTTTGAGAACGCAATGACACTGGCAAACAAAATATGAAAACAGGAAAAAAATGATGTTGATGATGTGTGTTAAAGCCTATTTATTATGTAATGTAACTATAATATCATTTCAAGAGCATTCAAAATACATAGACAAAAAAAAAACAAAATGAAAAAAAAATATTACAATAAAAAATCAACATAAAAATCTATAACAAAAAATTTAAAAAAATGTTTATATACACCACAAAAAAACTCAATAAATAACAATTGATAAAAATGATTTCAAAAAAATGTAAAAAAATGGCCAATAAAAACTTACCGTGGTTACACAAAAAAAGCATAAAAAACCAAATAAAATTTCGTGCATTATTCTTATCTTCGCTTCTCTTCTTCCATTTGTTTTTGGTCTTTAACTTCTTCTTCTAGATAAAAGCATATTCATTTCAGCGAAGTCGATAACTATCAGAACTTTAAGAGTCTAAGTGCACGTAAGTAAGTATAAATGTTGAAGCAGAAACTAAAACTGGAATTTGTTGTACGAACGTAAGTAATATTTGCTTGATGAAAAAGACATGATTTTGCGGCAAATCATAAAACGATCGATGTTTGTGGGAACATTTCATTTCCATTTTCCATGATAAAGCTATCATTTTGACATAAATTCATAGTTTATGCATATACTAGGCACGACTACGTGGACAATTGATAATGGGCATGAAAAGAAGAGACAAAGACAATACAAGCATACTACATCACGAAGTCGATGGTTAGAGGAAAATTAAAAGCAAACATATCAATAATAAAAAAATAATGGTAAATAATGAGTGTAGTTTCAAGTAGTCAGTGGAATGATTTAGTTATGGTTGAGTATACCGGATCTATGTTAAATTTAAAGACATAACGACAATATCGAAAATACTCAAACGCCACAATTCTACTTATCGTTTAAAGATATTTTTGCTTTCGTTGAAAAAAAAAAAAAGATTTTCGTCAAGCAAACTAATAAAAAATTTCAATGCGATGTATAAAATGTCAATATCGTCATTGATGTTGAATATTAATTTTTTTTTTATTATTCTTTTAAATTACATAAGATTGTGGTCGAATTCAATATGCACATACCACATATTTTTTTCATATTTTATTCTATGCGATATGAATGATTTTAATATGAGTCATGTGCAAGCAAGAAAAAAGACGTATAAACAGCAAGAAGCAGAAGAAGAGAAATATTGAATATTATGTGCTTGGTGAGCGCACAAACAGAACAAAAATGCGGCAGGTATGAATAAGAGAAGCAGTGTAAACATTTCATGCTCTAGTAACTAAAGCGCAGGTCGAAGATAGCAAAAATTCTTGTTTACTTATATCGCATTATAAATGGAATGAATTTTCATTGCTTTTTCGTTGTCATTCCGAGAGAGTCGATTCGATCCGAGAGGAGGGAGGGGAGAGAGAGGTAAAGAAAAAGAAGAAAATAGAAAAAGAAAAAAAGCACAAAGATTTACCATAGCGTAAAATCACTGGGCATTTTGAAATGGTTATACGTTCATTTCTTAAATCACATCGATTCAAATCACACAGAAAACATTTGCATATTTTAATGAAATTGCTTAGCACATCATCAACGCTTTGATTGGCCGTTTAGATTTGCGTTTTTGTTGAGTGCTTGTTGTTTAATTGAGTACTTTTTAAATGAGCATGCCAATACGACAAAGTCGAATGCGAATTAATTTTAGTCACATCATTATATACTAATCATACACACATGGATACATTGTATTGCGTCTGAACGTTAAAATACAAAAAAATACACTCACAAGCACATTTTTCTCTTCAAGCACATTTAAAGCTTGAGAGAAGAGCAATAGAGAAAGAGAAGATAGAAAAAAAAGATGTTAGAAAGCAACGAACGCATCGAAGGGAATGTTATGTGCGTGTGTAAAACATGCGACATGGTATGTTCCAAAAGTTTTCGCACTCGTCGAAATACACACCAGAATTAATGCTGGAAAAAAAGTATTTTAAAATTGAGAAACATATATTGAAAATCATACAACAAAATGTATGCTAGTTGGTAGCAAATAATTCGGAAACTTTTGGAACCCACCAAGCATGTAATAGTTTTGTTGGATAAAAGTGCTTTTAAATGCATAACTTTAATGGATGTTGACTGATGTCAAAGGCGAAATAAATCATTTAAATGTTTGATTTCAGTCTGGGTCTGTTGTGTGTTTGCTTTGCTCTTTTTTTCTATATCATCCGAATCTCTTTCACTTTTACACATAGCGAAGTGAAGTGCAACGAATAAATTAAGAAAAGGTAAGCGCAAGTGTATGTGGCTATGGTGATGCGTGCGCTCGCTAGTCACATGCTGTTATTTAATTTCAGTTGATACGATATACGGTGTTTTATCGGCAAAAAACATCAAAGTTGACATATCAATGTGACCGACAAAAAAAAATCTTAAAAATCATTTGAAAACCATTTGGAGTTTATTCACTGCAACATTCGAATATTCATATCGCAATCGATGAACGAAACGCGATTTTTGGGCTTTGTTTCAATACTCATTTCGACAGTTGGATTTCGCATGCTTCGCACCTAGCTCAAGTTAGAGACACGACGAACAAATACAAATTAATTCGAGAGAGAGAGAGAGAGAGAGAGCGAATAAAAAACTACGGCAGCAATAACATCAATTCTGAATCAGCATTGTGTGCATGATGGCACCAGTCATAAGTGAAGTGACGGGAAAATTACGTAAAAAAGCGCAACAATCCCTCGCCAGATTTGAATGATTTTTCATGTTCAAAACGTGATAAACATACAAAACGCTTACAAATTGTTTCACAACATTTTCGCTTCAATTCAATCACCGTGAGATGTGAACAAGACCAAAGGCAACAGCGAATCAGGCAATGAAAGAGCAAGAGAGGAATACGATCGATCCAATTTTTGTTTATTTTATCGTACCAATCATTCGAATTGATGTCGTTTATATTCTTACCTTGACTGGTTTGCACTCATTTTCACTGTATAATATCCTTTCATGATAAATACATTCAACTTGATTGTTATTAATGGTGAAACATTTAAATAAAAGACACACATGCACACTCATACATAGTACTTGTATGCTATGTCTTCTTCCAACGATAGATAGTTTGCACTTATTGTGATAATGAATTCAATTTCAACCTAAACAGAAATAAAATGAAACATGCATCCTATTAAATGGGAGAAAATGTGATTTTCTATTGGTCTGAACCTTTTTAAACATATCCTTGGAGTACATGATCACAGCATGTTTCATGGTAGAAGACTTTTCTATTTCTATTTTCGAATTATTTCACAACAATTTTTGTTGTTGGCATTTTGTAAGTATGTTGGTAAACTTCCGTTGAATTTTCCGTTTTATTGTCAGGGTTTCCAGTTCAAAGGCTCTGAATTTCTGCCAAACCAAAAGGATTTCAGTTGAAAAAAGATGATTGGCGGGTATACAGTCAGAATTATATGAGAATTTTATGAATTCACACCGGCTAAAATACATGATTGCACATCAGTGATTTCATATTCATTGGAATGGTTGTAATTTCATGTCTTTTTTTGTTGTTGTTTTCTTCTGCTCTCATCTAAATACTATGTAGTTAGTATTATACATATGCTTATGCCAGACAAGAGAGAAAGAAAAAAGGAGAATGAAACTTGCAAAAGCATGGTGTCAATAAATATGTTGATTATTGGCACATAGTTGGCAACATTGACATGGCAATAACGAGCGGATAAAGAAGAACGCACTCACCAAACAGAGAAGATGTCAATGAAAATCTAAAATACCATCAAGTGTCAACGCATAAATATACATTAACCGACAAAGTGTTGGCATTGCAAATGAGAATGTGTGTATGTGTGCGTGAGTTAAGTATAAATATAATTACATAACATCAATAATAAATGTGAATGAGATTAGAATGAGCTAAAATACTACCGTTGGCCAAAATCAATAGTGATGCAATGGTAGATGCCTTTTTCTATATATCCACAAAAAGTTTTAACGGCGTCACGATTCAAGGGAACTCAAACTGAGAATGAACCAAACAAGCGATAAGAAAATGATGTCTTAACCGCTGTTCAAAAGACTGTCACTGTTCAAAAGACAGATTTTATAATTTAATTTAATCGGCTTTGGCTATTTTTAGATTTTAAAGTTTCCGATTCAATTTCAATCGATTAAATATCACTCGAACGATTAATTTGTGTGGATATATGAGGATGTTGGAATAAAAGTGGGAATAGCCGAAATTGCATGGTTCTGCATTCATACCATGAACGAATCAACGGAGTCTATTCACAGTACATTCCGCAACTATCTCTTATCAATAATTTACTATCCACTATAGTGGATTACTTTAAAATACTTTTAAATATTCTCACTTTTATTCTCATTAATTATATATTTAAAAAAAACGAGAGTAAAATGGAAACCACATCAAAATCCGATATTTTGCACAAGAATATCGTTTTTGTTTTTTTGAAATTTTCTTTGTTTGAATGAAGAAGCATAAATAGAAGAGTTCCAACTAAAGTTCATTGCAATCGATGGATAGACTTTATTGCCTGTCCGATGAGTTCATTGTTATGGTATCACTTTGATCGGGCAATTGTTTTTGTGCAATGTGTGTGTTTGTGTGTATTAACGAATTATGATGTGTGAGCGAATAGTGGATGCGCGTTCACTCAACTCTTTTTGTTCATCGTCGGTTTTTTCCTCTCTTATATATTTTCACTTCTTCTTTGATATTTCTTCATCGCATGCAAATATTTTTTATCGAATTAAAAGGAATGAGATAGAGATAAAGAGAGAGAGAGATTTAAAAAGAATAAGAAGAAAAGGAAAGAATCAACGGATCGAAACTACTTTTTAACGTTACTCGTTTCAAGTCAATTATGACGCTTTCATTCATTTGAAACGACTTGATGAGCATTGTCCTGAGCAGCTAGACCATTCAAGCTGTTCGGTGGTATGTTTTTCTTCTTGATTTATGACACTTTGATGAGATTGCAACTTGAAATTATCGCTTATTTTCTTTGCAGCCAGTGCTCTTTATTACTTGTGCTCATCGTTTTTGTTCTTCTGTTTTTTTTTTTTTTAATTCTTTCGTGTTTTTTTTTGTTCTCTATGCAACAACTACATCTTTCTGTCATCATCTCTTTATGCAAACTACTTAATTTTCTTTATTGCAATTTTCTCATCTCTTTGTTTCGTTTCGTTTTCCACAACCGCCATGGACGCAAACTTAATGTTTTAATGAAACTGTATCACTTGAATTTGCACTCTTGAAAATTATACATTCATTATGCAGACGATGGACATACAATGGCAGCAAATGGGCAATATTGATGTGTTCATTGTTACTTCAACCAACACATAAGTGATAGATTATTCTGTTGCCGTCGCTATTACTGCATATCTTGAAATAGCTTCTATATTGAAGTGGCCGTTAGAACATAAGCTGTTTCCGAAACAACGGCGCAGCTAAATCAAATTATAATGGACAATTTGTGCAACAAGACCAATCCAGGGGGTAGTCACAAACTCGAAACTTAGAAAAACTAGGATAAATTAGAATTTATTCTAGAAAATCTAGAATAAATTAGCAATGTTAAGACCCGTGGTTTCCCCCGGAAACAAATACTTATGAACACACACATGCGCGCATAATGTAATGTAGACGTTATTGTTGTCGACCGTCCGATTCTGTGAGTTTTTTCTCTTTTTCTGCCTCTTTAATAATAATATTTTAATACAAAACGAAATGAATTTAAATCGATCTGAAAAAAATGATATTCAAAAATATTTCAAACCTCCACACAATAATGCTGAAGTGGATAAATTTTAAGAAAGGAACGAAAATCTTCTTATCACATTTGTGAATCAAATCTTAATCGAATTATTGTCTTTAAAAAAATCGAATGGATACTTCAGACTAGAGTGGGCCAAAATTAACGAGACAACGACGAATTGCGGAATTTTATTCTTTGAAATTATTTTTAAGTGAGTTATTATTTACCCTAATAGGCACTGCCTATTTTGAGACATTAATTCGAAGAAGAAAAAAAAAGTGAGAAATAAATAATATGTTTTTAGCTCAAACACTGCTTGTGAATGAATTTCATAATTTTGTTATGAAAAGGCACCATATTTCAACAATTGTAAATGAGTAGCTCCCCATCGACAGATAACGACAATGACCATTCTTCAAACAGAATTTATCACTTTTCACTGAATTCTGTACAGAATGATTGTGGTATATTTCATTTTATTGTTTGTTGTGTTCTTTTAACTTTTCATTTTTTTTTTGCATTGTCTTTTCCAAACTGAGGACTGTCTTCCTAATTAATGATGGTACTTAATGGCTTTAGCGCAAGTCAACCGCATTCGGTGTTCATTTTTAATTCGTATCTTCTGTTTCTCTGTCTCTTTCTCTCTCGAGTGCGCACGCACAGTCTTTGTGGTTGTGCAAATTGGTCTCAAGATTTCCATTTCGAGTAGATATAAACATAATTTTCTTATATCCATCCAACTTAGTTTTTTCTAATTTATTTTAAATTGGCTACCGTTTACTTACATTATCTGATACATTCTTCAAAGGTATTGTATTTTCAAAATATGTTAAAAGCATTGATTTTGTTTTATTATTGTTGTAAAATTGATAAATGCATATGTATTCTTCTTTAATCGAACAAGAATTACAATGTTTTTAAAATGAATAGTGTGTGCGTGTTGTTTTGTTTTGTTTTGTGTGCAAATGATAATTAACTCTATAGCTATTAGACAAGTTATGTATGTAGCAGTAGCTTATAAGTTATGACGTTTAACAATAATAATAACGACGAAAACGGTTGACAGCAGTAGCAGCAGTGAAACTGGCATTGAATTGACCTTTTGTGCAAATTAATCGATCGGTTTGACAGCGAATCGCATTGGTTTGCTGGGCATTATTATTAAACGCATAACAATATCAATCTCGTTTGCATTCAACAGTTGGACTTTGAACGTGCGCAGCAATTTCGATAGAATGATGTGCATTTGAGCGTTGGCAATACGTTGACCGATACAGTTACGCGCACCCAAAGCATAGGGTATTGAACTTTGTGCTCGATTGACAAATTTAAGCGTACCGGTGTGTGGATCACGGTTCCATCGATTTGGTTGGAATTCATTTGCATGCGGAAAACTAGTTTCATCACGCCCAGCGCTATACATTGAAATCAATACCAAACTATTTTTATCAATGTGATAGTTATTTAGAATGGCATCTTTGCCCAAAATGCGACCGATGAAAGTGGCCACCGGAAATAGACGCAGTGTTTCGCGTACGGTGCCTCGTATCAGTGGCGTATCCAATTTATCCATTTCGAAAAGCTCGTGCCGTATTTTATCTTGAATTTGTTCATTCAACGAAAGTAAATACATTGCCCATTGCGTTGAAAATGCGGTCGTATCACCGGCAGCAATAATTAAATCGACAAAAATTCGCTTAATCATTTCATTTGACATTCCCAATCGTTTCAATTCAATCAATAAACCATCATTGTCATTGCAATGATCACAATGCTTTAAACCAAATTCAATGATTTCATTGGCAATGTTGAGTGTTTGGGTGACGCTTGTTTCAAATTTTAACCAAATTGGTAAACGAAATTTGTGCGCCAAATGTGGCGAAATACTTGAAAATGGCACCGTATCTTCGAATACATTTTGAACGATTTGCGCAAAATGATCAATTGTCTCACGCAATTCATTGCACATTACATGGGCCGCATTACCAAACATAATGCCAACTAAAACACGAATCGACCAACCGTACAGTGATGTTAATGCCTGTGGCAATTCAGTGAATCCATTACAGCTGTACGAATGACGATTATGTTGATGTTCAATTGCAATTTGCTTCCAACTTTCAATCAAATCGTCTGTAGCATTTTCAATGGCGGTTGAAAATCTTTGGTCATTACGCAACATTAACGGTGCTAATTGTTTGCGCGTTTCCAACCATTCAACATCGTCCATAAAAAATAAACCACGCTGACAATTATGGAGTTGGTTATAAAATGTCCAAGCCTCAGGTAACGGATGTTTTGGATACTTTCCTTCATACACAAATACATCACGCAATAGATCCGGTGATTGTATGAAAATTACTGAAAACAAATACAAATATACGAATATAATGGAACTTTAAGATTTTTTGATTGTTTTTATCTACATATTTTTGAGATAAATTTATAATTTGCAAATAAATATAGGAGAGATGGATTAAATGTACATTTCCGAATTTATTCATTATGTAATGTCTCACCATTTTTTGATGATCCCAATGATTTTCGAAAAATCGGTCCAAATTGTTGATGGCACTTGTGAATTTCATCGTGAAATTGATTATCCCATTTTGCTGTCAGCAATTGTTTCCATTGATTTAAAAATGCAATAATTCCGGTGAAATGATTCAAAATCGTGTTTGATTGATCAGCGCATGGGATCGCCTCAAAGGGTAATGGTTTACAATTCGTTTTGAATAGATTCGATTTTGGTATTTGTTGGTTGTCATCAATGATTTGATCGGTATCGAAATGTTGGATTTGATGATCTTTCTGATGTGCGATGACACCAGTTTTTGTGCGAACAATTTGTTGACATGAATTGGCAGTGGTATTGATCGAACATGCGATCGTTGTGCGATTCGATTGTGAAATATAGAGTAAATGATGCCATCGTAACCGGTTAATCGACACAAAGTTCTGAAAAGCACGACGATAAAGCAACATCATTTTCTCTTCCGTTGTATGTAGCTAACTAACTCGTCGTATTTTATCTATCATTGGCTCTTTTCAACACACACAAACACAAAACAAGCTCTTATACACAAGCGCGCACGCACGCACGGCTATCAAATCAAATTGGTAATGTTGGAAAACCTATCGCATCAGAAAAATTATAAAAAAACAGAAAGAACACATAAACAAAATGTATAAGATAATGACGGAGAGAAATTAGCAACAAATTTTGTAATAGGAAAAGAAGAAGCAAACAAACAAACATAAAAACTCGTCTGAGCAACAGAGAACACAGAAATTCTAATGATTACTTAAGAAATAACAAATTTATTGCATTACATTAATTTTTCATTTTTCTTTGGTCAGAGCCAAGATGCCAAGAAATTTACATAATCGAATTGATTGGAAGTGAAAATACGATGTTTTCTCAATTTATTTCGATCGATTACAATCGTCTAGCTAAATGTCAGAATTTAATGCGCTCCATTTCAATTGAATAATTACACAATTCATTTCATTCGTCTCATCAATTGCGCAATTGTAATCATACATTTTTCGAGAACTTTTCATTCGGCTGAGAATCAAATTTTGCAAATAATTCGTGATTATAATCGAAGGGAGTGAAGATAAAAAGAAAAAAAAAACAAAGGAAAAAATCGCTTCAAATGCAAACGAAAGCGATTCGATAGCACTCACTCACTCACACTGGCGAAAGCGTTAGGCCGTCGATGGTGACGATACAACAATTATTTTCGATGGACAACCGTATATTGAGCGAATCATTGAAATGAATTGCACAGTATAGATAAAACAGACAAAAGGCACTCTCAAACTCATACTATTGCGTGCACTATGATCTCGGTCTCGCTCTTGAACGTATACAAAACGAGAAGAGATCGAGTGAATAATAAAACAGAAAGAGAAAAAGAACCGTACGTCATGTAGTGTACAAACCACTAACAACACTAATCAATGTTTTATTTTGCTTTCGTTTCAGCTTTCGTTATATATGCCATTTTATCAATGTATTTCATTCTCGACAATGTACAGGCAGAGACAGAGACAGAGACAAAACATCGTATATTATAAGTATATGGATGTGTGTGAGTGTTTGTGTGAATGCCGTTTCTAATTTCACTTCACTTTACTTTTCTTTGCTCATTTATTTGATATTATTATATGCCGAATACACATATTATACATTTGTTTGCTCTCTTTTACTCGTTTTTTTCTCTCTCATTCATTCAATTCGTCCATTCATTCATTCGGCTTATCATTAAAACGATATGGTGATAATTCACGGCCATGTATGTATTCACGTCGTGTGAACGCCGTTGCATTCGTGTGTTGTATGGAATTTGGTCGTCAGCAAAACAAAACAAAACAACTGATTATACCCGGGATATATTTCGAATTATTTCTTTTTTCGGTTTTTTTCATCTAAACTAATAGTCGGATTATTTGCAAGAATGTTGTTGCTTACATTAACTAACACACGCGCACACGGCCTGCGTTTACATCTCAGATGCACACAAGTTTCTTTTGAGATAACGAACTATTCCAAAAATTACTGAAATATATTACAATTAAGATGAGCCCAATTCGTGTATGTCAATTATGCGATATGTAACTTTAATTGGCAATTCCGTTCCAAATTGCATTACTTCTGCTATCTCTGTGTGATAGAGAAACGTTGGCGGTGCTAAGTTCTCTTTTTCTTTCGTACAAGCAAAAAATGCTCATCACTATTACAAGTTGTTTAATTACTTTGTGTCTTTTATTTGGTGTCTTTGGAATAATTTTTTTTTTTTGAAATTGATCGCATCACACACACGCAGCGAGAGCGAAACGTTTCAGTGATAATGATTGAAACTAATGTTGAAATTAATTTTCGTATGTGAGAATTATGTGTATGTGTTTAGTATTTGCAAGATTATTTGATTGCAATTGCGAATTTGTTTCAAAGTTTGAGAAAAATCTATGTGTCGATGAAGAGAGCGATACACATATGTGTATTTCTTTCGTATCGTTTGGCTACTGTTCTTTTACTGATGATGATTGGACGCTATAGTAATCTCATTTGGCGCATTTGTATTTGTGTTTGTGTGTTGGTGTGTCAATGTGTGTATATAGAAGAGTGTGTTCGACTCTTTTAAAAAGTTTGTTTTTTCTTCTTCTCATCAAGTTGCTAAATGTTTCATTTATTTTGCTATGAATGTTTCTTAGACGATTAGTTGGCGTTTTCTATAGTTTTATATACATATATTCTGGTTTTTTTTTCCTGCAAAACTTTTGACATCTAGTTTGAAGCATATTCTCTCACACATGAAAAAAATAAATAGTGAACACACATATATGTGTATCTTTACTGCTGTTCATTTTTTTTTGTCAGCTGCGGCGTTTCTTTTTCATTCTATATATTTACCGATTTGGTTGTTTTGTAAAATGCTAAAATTGTATTCATTTCTCCATAGCCATCATCTTGACTACTGTATAATAGGCTTTGTACATTCGTAGATCATAAAATGAATTGAGAATGAAATAAAAAAAAAATTGTGATACAACACAGTACCAACCAATACAAAACGAACTTATGGACTTTTCAAAGAATAATTGAATTAAATAAGTATAGATATATTCGATAGAGTCGGGTGTTTGCCAACACAAATTCCATATAGCATTGGCCCGAGGCGTAAAAGAGTGAGAGTGTAATAGAAAGAAAGCAACAGAAAAGACACAGATATATACCGATAAAGAGAGAAAGAGAAAATAACAAACCAATATTGTATCTGTTTACAATAGCAGAGAGTGAAGTACTTACACTTCGGTCGCGGTTTACAATCGCAATATATATGGCAAAAACTGTTCTTTGTAAATGCTAAATGTATGAATAAAAGTAACGAAACACACGAAACAAATATAAATCGAAACAACAACAACAGTCCACTATGAATACACAAACGTAATGGAGTTTTCTCATTTGAAAATGTTCCATAGAAATTTAAATATATATATTACATATGTAAATGTACAATTCGATATCGACAACTTGAGCCATCCACAGCTCGCACATTCAATTTCTCTCTTTCTCTCTCTCCCCGTCTCAGTCCCATGGGTATATTTCAATAATTTACATTTTTCATGTTCCTTTTGTTTTCGCCCTCACACAATTGCCCGGCGAACCACTCACTACTTTTCAATATGTACAAAAATACATCAACAATCGTTCTACATCTTCTTTTATTTCATGAAGTATTTTACTATTTTTTGAGCACAAAATGTCTTTTTGCTCGTTTTTCATACCAGAAATTCCCTTTGAATCAATTCGTTCTCCTTCGTGTGGCCGTTTCTGTAACAATACATCAAAAATTTGATTGTATCAATGTCAATGTGAACGATAAAAATTTGCTGTTTGCCAAACACCATTCGTAATTTTTCTTTTTTTTTTTGTTTTCTTTCAATTCGACGACGCAAAAGAAGTTAAAAATCGACAAACACACAATGGCAAATGTATACTATATCTTTAGAATAATTGTAATTTTTTAATAAAACCCAAGAACATCAATCTCGCTTTTTCTCTTCTTCTTCTTCTTCTTTTTTTATTTCGTGCAGGAGAAGACAGCATTTGCCATTTGTTCATAATGATTGTACAAGCAATAGCATTATTATGACTGTCTATGTTCTCATTATGTATTATCTTTGTTCCGCTTTTATACGGATATATTGCCTTTTTACAATCTGTGCTTCAGTGGTATTCATTGAATACGTTCGAGATTTCGACCAAGAAATTGATGGAATGAACCGTACATTTCACTGGCCGAGACTCTTTCCAAGTCTTAGCTCATAGACATTCTCAATAGCGTTGTAAACAATTCAAGTTGATTCATTGAATTTTCAATGGAAGGTAAAAAAGCGTCATTATTTATTCCTTGCTCGAAAATTATCCATATCATTTATGAGGTTTTTTTTTTACAAAATACTATAAATTATCTTTATTATGTTAGATATACGTTAAAATTTGACCATCAAACTTAAACTTACAAAAAAAGCTATAAATTTTTAAGAAAATATGACCATTTAATTTTTATTTAAGTGTTTGCTTGGTTAACCTCAATAATTTTATATATCAAATGGTAAACAGCATTGTTATAAAAGTGTCTTTATTGCTCATTATCGTTTATTTTGGGAACGTGAATCAAATGCTCCGATTATTGAAATCAAACCAAATGCATTTGTTTTCAACATGTAGTAAATATTGAATTTATGTTCTGACTATTGTTTTTTAGAGAATCCCAAGGGATAAATCAGTACAAAAATACCATAAATACTGACGATTATTCACACATGACCGAAAGTATAGAAAAAGTATTGAAAGTTCCAAAAAACACCGAAAACAAAGTGTCAGATGATCGAACAAGTTAGAGCAAGTAAGTAATAGCTCTATTATTTACTCGGGCTTTTTGCTCAATTTTTCGCACATCAGAAGTCTACACAAAGCGAGAATCGAACGTTAAGTGCCTCGAATTAAAAGTGATCACCAAAAAAATGCGTTATCTTTGCTGATAATTCAAGTGAAAAAGATCTATATTTGGCATTTTTATCTTTCTTTAAAATTGCGTAACACATTATTGCCTTTTTGTCTGAAGCTGGCACACTTAATTTTTCTGCTACAGCTATTCGTAAAAAGTTCTGTGGAAATGAAGAGAGCAAAAAAAAGTTTTCCAAAACTCATCCGAGAATCGAAAACAGTGTAATAATAAAAATAAACGAATTCTCGCATCGCATAGATAAATTCCAAAAATACTATACACTCGGTAACAGTGAGTTTTTCATTCAATATTCAACGTCAATTTTGTGTGAAACCTTATTAAAATTTCATTGAATGAAATGTTCGGTATGCTATGAATGTCAACGATAGCGACACACGCCGCACAAGTATGAATTTCTGCCAATTCAAACACGTCTGCCAATTTCTTATCAACAACATCATCATCATCACCAAATAGATGATTATAATCGAAAATTAGTCTATGTGAAATTAGTCTATTCACAATTGTGAGTTCACCCTTTAAAAATTACATTATCTTTCCTTTCGAAAAATAATAAAATGCCTGCTGCTTTTGTTTGAAAGTTGGTGTGTCCTCCTAAGCAAAAACAGTATGGATGTATCGACGTTATAAAATATTGTTCTTCCGCTCATTTTTCATTCAACTTTGTCCGAGTTTTAAGCTTGTTTCATGCGAAGAATAAAAGTTTAATCGCCTTATCTCAAATTAATCGAAACAGTATACGATTAATTTAAAATTAAGCGAAAATAAAAGACCGTAAGAAAATAAGCGGAAAACAAAATGAATAACGTGAAAAGAGAAAAGACGAGAGTCGAGCGCTATCCATATAAATACATTGTGACGTCACACATCTTACACAGAAACGACATCTTTGTAAAACAGGCTAACTACAATGTAAAAGTATAGCGAGAGGAGAAGGGAGTAAATAAAAAGGGGAAACAGATACGTTTGATTTACATTGTAGTTAGTCGGTTATTAATAGATGGCGTTTATATAGTGTACCCTTATTGCGCTTGACTCTCGAGAAAAGAAAATTCATTTACGACAAAAAAAAGAAGAGAAAAAATGTTCAAGGTTTTTTTCGCATATTTTCTTAAATGAACTAAACAAACGGGTTACGTAACTGTACTCTTCAATTTTTTTCTTTCGCATGGTGGAAAATGTATGCAGTTACTAAGGGCACACACCAACTTGAATGTGTAGGGTAAGAAGCTTCGAGACAATTATGCCGTAGATGAATTGATGTCATCAAATTGATCGAAACAGTTTAATTTATATGACTGTCACAGCTGGAATCCAAAATACAATTCTACATGCACGCAATCACATGCCGATGAGGAAAAAAAATAATCCAAACGAAGCTGAAACATTCTAATCGACTGTTAATGTAGTTGTTTAGTGCAAGACGGAATCCATACAATTCCGCTAAGGATGATATTGAGCTTTAATTTTTTTTATCAGTATATTCAATACAATTTTCAGTATATGTTTAGATTAAATTTGTGTTAGCACCCTTGTTTTTACTTCAAAATAATGTTTCTATCTTCTTTTTTTTAATTTGCATTCAGCTTATTCAATCATTTCTATTATAGATTTAATAAATGAAAATAACTAATCGAATTATTTATTTATTTATTTATTCACCGTCTGATCACAGACTGATTTTGAATTGAATGCAAGCGACGATAATTCGTAAGACGGAATGCATATTGGATTTCGGCGTTGATTGATTCGATGCGCCACTTACATTCGGGTCAAATGCACAAATCCCCCAAGATTTAAAAACATGATGCGATTTCTGTTGAATATAGTATAAATGTATGGTGCAGAGTGAGCGGCGAATGTATTGCAAGAGAACGATCAAGTGAACACGCGCGCTTCAAAAAGTTGATAATGGATACCCATAACATAGATTCATTGATCTTATGTCCAAATAAATCCACATGAAATGCACATAAAACAAAAGATTTGCGCACATAAAACGACTTTACTGGCTGTGATGAGTACGCGTTCAAGCTTTTTGTCAACGTTTTTCGCCGTTTTTTTTTTTGTTCTTGTTGTCACGTTTATACGTTTTGTGTTCGTAATTCGTTTATAAAGTACCAACAACATGAATATATTGCGAAGCATTGTTGGTTTCTTAACCGCAGCATCATATTGTTATCGCTAAAAAAAACATGGAAATGCTTCTTGGCAATGTGTTTGGTTGTGGATACAAATCGGAACGTAAGACTGAAATGGTTCGTGGTGTGATTGTAATACGGTTAGCGTATGTGTTTCTTTTATTTTAATCAACCACATCGGTTGGATCATTAGTCTGATATTTCGCTGTTATTTACGATAATGAGCATTTTGTCTGTGGATTTCGTGTGCCGTTCTTGTTATTATTTTGTTTTAGCTGAGTGTGTTTTTTGTCGCAATGTAATGCCTGTATGCCACAAACTAAATAAACAACAAAGCGAAAATGTATAGGAATGGCATGAACTGCGGCAGAAGAGTACTTTTATTTGGAAAATACGCAATGAAACATAAGCACAAAGTTGGAGCGAAATGTGCACGGTGTTAATGGTCATTGAGCGCACTCATAAAGACATTTACACGAGAAAATCTAGAGAGAAACATCACAACAGGCGACAACCATAAGACAATGGTACGTAACTGGTATATGCACACAGAAGGCATTCATTTCATTTCCAATGCAGGCAGGGAAATGAAAAAAAAAACAAGCTCAACAAACGTCAAAGAATTATGATTATAACACTTTTATTATCGATTATAACATTGCATTGCAACAATTCATTGACAAGGAATTCGGTGCGGCAACATTTTATCTTCTTGTACAGATTCTGGTTACATTTTTAGCTTGCATTCGCGCGCACAAAAAAATGACAATAAAAATCAATTTCAGTTGACCGATTTATTTTCGCACTTATGTCTTTGATTTTAACTATATGATTCTCTTGTCATATGTTTGTAAAAATCAAATGAATCGAATACAGCAATCACTATTTTATGTTAGTTTACCACGCATAAGACTTCAATGAAAAAAAATTCGCGCACACTACAATCGAACAAAATGTGGTTGTTTGTGGTTGTGCGCGGCTCATTTTTCGCCGCATCAATTCAATAATTTTGAAATTGATCAATAATAAAAAACGATCATCGTTTGAATTGAGAGTGTTTTCCTCTTTACCTTCATGTTGTTTTGATTAATTTATTTGGCATGTGGTGGTGTTTTTGCGTTTTGCGCGCACGCATATCTCTGTTGATATATTTGTTCGATTGGTTTGTAATAAATTGCACAATCCGGTGATTGTTAAATGTGTAAAGCCGAAAGCCAACACTTATTTCTGCTCGCTCGGTCGCCATCTCTTTCTGTCTCTTTTCATTTTGATGATATTATGCAAATTGGTTGGGTCGGTTTCAATTGTGAATTCGAATTGTTAAAGTACTTTATTTGTAATTCTATGTGCATACGCCGAGCAATTCGGCGTATCAATTTTCTGATCAATTGATTTATTAACAATCACAATTATAGTGAAAATGCATGAATGGGAAAATAAAAACGTTGCCGGCAATGGATCAATGGAGCGAACGTGCGCGCGCCGCTAACTTCAAAAATGACGGTAGAGATAAGAAAATGCAAAATATTCACTTAGAGCTTATTGCCAAGCTAAGATCGTTCCATGGATTCGCAAAATAGTAAAAACACACAAAATATCTTTTGAACGGGACGGTACTGATAGAACTAGCAAACACACATGTTTCCAGCAACGTTGCAAAGTTGGCATTAAAACAAAAACAAATGTGGTTTTTAATTAAGGAATTCTATAAAAGTGGCCATTAATCTAAAATTGAACTACTTTTTTCCTCATTTCTAAAGTGACCGCAAGCAGTGTGCCTAAAACACTGTAGTTAAGGTAAAATGACAAACCAGCGTTTTATTAAAAATGACTTTACGTCGGATTCATTACATTTTTTTTCTTTCGTCTAATTGAAAGTCGCTACTGTGAGTGAGTACGATTTCTAATTAAGCATCGAAATGACCTAAATATAATCGAATCATCATCAAAGTGCCTTACACTTATTAAATTGAACATTGAGACTGCTTTTCCACTGTCATTTCACTTCATTCAAAGTGCTAATAAATGTACGATCGATTTCCTGGACTGGAAGATCTTGAATGGCAAACGATTGAAATAAACAACAACTGCAACAATAACTAAATGATTTGTTGCCGACATGAAATCAAATTAAAATAAAATTAAAGTTTTGACACACTTAATTGGCACCGATTTTTATTGGCGGTGTGCCATTCAACCGCAGCATCAGACATTATAATGAGATATTTTCAGCCAGATGAATCAGCTCAGCCAGATATCGTCAGGAGCTGAAATGGAGTGAAAACAATAAAAGTGATTGTAGCAATGTAATTGTAATTATAACCATCACTTCTATTGTTTTCAGTCAATTTCAGCTCCTGACGATATCTGGCTGAGCTGATTCATCTGGCTGAAAATATCTCATTATAATGTCTGCGCAGCATTTTGTGTATGTGTGTGTGTGTGAATGAATCTCTCGACTGAAAAATAACCGAATCACGCTCCATTTTATTAGACACATAAAAACTGACCGAAGAAAAACATGTGAACAGCATTCGTAAGCATTTCGAAAGTGAAATTTCTCATCAGCATCAGATTTAAACAACAGAACGTCGTCGTAGATCATCGTAGATGTGATTACATAAAACAAAAGGCACTCAACAAATTGATGTCTTATTATGGTTAGCAGATACTACTATTATTTTTTTAATCTTACCTTCAATTTTACTCTCTCTCTCTCTCATCGATCGTTGTGTTTAGTGCAAGATTGATAGAGAATGTGAGATGCCATTAAATGTTTTGCGCGTTGGCCGGCAGCAATTCACAAAGTCCATTTTTCTCTTCCATTTGAATCCGTTTAATTTATTTTCTATCTTCTGTTGATGTCGACGATACATGTGCAGACGGAGATGATCCAACTGTTGTGCAAATGTAATATATTTTTTTCTTTCCTTTGTTTGTTCACATTTGCCAATGGTACTAATCTATAATCCAGTCATCCGTTGGGTACCATGAAAAACCAAAACTTATGAAAAGTGTACGCACTTTAATTAGCAAATAAAACGAGTAGAGATCATTTGTCAAAGAAATAAGTGTACGTAAGTAACATCTGTAACATGCAGACATATGTCATTGCCAGATATGGTATCGTTTGCTCATAATCTTAAAATTGAAAATGAATTATGAACGTTCGTAGTCAAAAATCGCAAGCAATGAAAGTGTTGTTCGATTATGAATAAATTATGACTTTGAAGGAATGTATTTGTTTTGTGTGTTGTGGCCTCCGATGCACGCACATTCACATTATTGATCATGGATGATGCACGAACACCAAAGATATACTTACTTCATAATGCTCATAAAATATAATTCAACGAATGCGAATGCACCGCTGCTGATCGATGATGATGATGGAAAAAAAATCAACGAACGCAACATTTCATCGAGCATTTGCATCTTTGTTTGTTTTCTTACATTTTAATAGATTATTATAGAGATATTGTTACCTTTATGCAATTTTTAGATCATGCATGGTACCAATTTCCTCTTTGATCGAATTGCCTATCGAATGCCAATTAAATTGCAGGTTTTTACATTAATTGTTACATGCATTAAACTCAAATGGCCTATGCATTCATTTTATCGAAAGAAGTGAATAGTTTTTCTGCCCATTACTCATATTTAAATGAAACTGCTACGATAGATCACAAACTGCTATCAATCATTCACAATAATGCCAGGAACAAATAAAATTTATAGATTTTTTTTTTGTAAGAAAAAACAGAAAAAAAAGAAAGAATGAAAGAGAGACAGATAAACCGACATTTACATAATGCCGAATTGAAAATGAGCCTGTATGTTTTGCCTTCAATGTGCCCATGAATGGATATCAAAATAGCAGCAACACTCTTTTAATAGCGATGTCAAACAAAAATGTTACCTATCAAAAAGTTCATATTTTGCTTTGATTTGCCCTTCAGGAACGAAAAAAAAGAGAAATATACACTCATGCAAATTGTTACAGTTCAACTGCTCAGAGCAAACGGGGCGATTCAAAATATTCAATAGAATATTTTATAAAATATAATTACCCAAAATGTTTGGTTGGTTGTTGTTGTAATTTTTGCTTTGTTTTAGCTTAAATCGATGTTTAGATTATGATGATTGGCATGCAAAATGAAATGCATTTATTTTCATTGGGATTCGTCTTAATTACGATTATTTTCAACACGATGTCTGTGCTTTTAATTATTATGCGTCGCTAATAAAACATATATCGTGGATTGTCGTTAATATCATTTTTATTGTTGTTGTGATTTGTGGGTAAATGTTGCATGTTGACATTACCGGATTTAAAGCATTAGTAAGTTGAAAAAATGCGCACAACTACAGTGCATTTGGTCAGAGTTAATTTAGACTGTTTGACTTTTTTTTCTTTAAATTTCATTTTTCTCTCGTGATTTGAATCGTTTACGTCGTTTACCTCAATGAGGCGCATTCGCAATCGCGGTGACAGTGGCAACAACAAAAACAATAACAGCACCAAGTGACACGCATGCAATGCAATGTAAGGCTGATCGCCATGCTCTTTTTTTCATATACATATACTATGTTTTTATGATCATTTAGTATTGGCCGCGTACGTATTTTAATGTAATTGGTTCAATTGACTTTAAAGGTTTCTGAGACTTTTTGAATCGCTTATCGATCATTTTTTTCTCTTTCTCTGTTCGTTTCAACAACAGCAAAACAAAAATATAATGAATAAATAAATATTCGGATGATAACCCTGAATGAATATGGCTTCGTGTTCTTCGACTCTTTAATGCTTACAATATTACCGTTCGTCGATCGACAACAGCAACAACAACAATGGCGACGTCGACGATGACTGAATTCTGACGGTGTGTCTTAACTTGTTTCACATTTGCTTTACAACAGCATCAAAAGACCTGCTTGTGGTCAAACCGAAAAATGCCATTATTTAGCGGTCAATCAACATAATTATTAAAGTTGGGTCAGTTACATTCGGAATGGTGTCTCTCTCCCTCTGTGTGTATGTGTGTGTTTGTGTGTGCCATGTCGAAAGATCTGAGCAAACATCTTGAAAACGGTCTCTCTCTTGTGCGCGCGCGAAAGCAGCCAGACAGGCAGTTAAGAGAACGCTTTATTGAAAAATCATATTAAAAAAATACACCGTCGCAATATACGCTTGAATACCAGTCTCGAAAAACAACAATGGCAAAAACAACGACCGCAAAACTTCCTTCTTTCGCATACCGTTTATGATAAATGTCACTATGTTGTTGCTGTAAATGAGTGTGTGTGTGTGTGTGAATACACGCGTGCTGTTATTCGATAGTTCGAAGCACAAAATTAAACCGTCTTGAGAGTGAGAGGTGATTCGATTGTATATTATAAAAGTGCGAGGTCATATACTATACCAAGAAGTAATGTGTGTACAAGCGACCGCTTTTGTCCAGTCGCAAAACCATTCGAATTTATAAATTCATTCAAAAGAATTCCGAAAGTTTCACTGTTCTATTTTTTTTCCCTGTCAGCGTTGTTGTTGTTGCTGCTCTTATTTTCATCGAAATACATTTTCATTTTGGATGAATATGTAGAGTGACGATTAAATTCTCCTCTGGCCACTCTTAGATTTGGATTGATTTATTTAGCGCAGACACAGCAATTCGAGCGTTAACATACAATTTGTCGAAACAGATGTGAAAAACCTGTGTGTGTGTGTGTGTGTGTGTGTGTGTGTGTGTGTGACATTAAATAAAAAAATTCAAATTTTGCAATGTAAATCGTTAATCCACAAAAATCTCTGTACATAAATACAAATGATTCAACAAAATTTGACGAACATAATTCATGGATACGATCACGATATGTTTCCCAATTTGTATTTATAATACTATTTATGCAATTTAGATAAAACAACCAGAGAAACCGAACATAAAATTTACTACGTGCAGTATGACACACTCAAAAATGCATATCTTTCGTCCTTCTGTTCGTCGGTATATATACATTGTCGTCTCTCGTTTTTTTTTCATTAGCCGCGATTTATTAATTCTCTTGGCAATTGTTTTCGTTTCGTGCACATGAAATAAATATGATCTGTTTTCACTGAGCGCGTTGTTTGCACCACGATGAGATGAAATACCATGTTTTTCCTTCTTGTTGTTTTATTCATTTTCGATTTTTTTTAAATGCAAAGCGACAACAATTCATGATAAAATAATAAAACATTTTGGGTAGAGTCATTGACAGTCGAAAAAAAAAGAAGGAACAAAAAAGATCTTCCATAAGTCAAAATGAAGTTGAGAAGAGAGAAAAAAATGTGTACACGAAAAAGATGTCGAAAAATCACAAAGAATTTCCATTTCATATTCGCATTTTAAAAGTGTTTATTGTCGTTGTCGGCATCGGTGGTTTTTTTTTTATTCTTTGACAGTTCATGTCGTGACAATATTCATTTTTCATTATCACGTATTCCGTTGATCATATGAACACGAGCTCGTTTCTTATCGCATTCTTTTCTGCGACGTACCGAAATTCAAAATGCATAAAAACGACAATGATTGTAACGTTCTTTTTTTATTATTTTCGGCAATGTATAATACTCAAGCTGAAAAATGCACACGATTGATGGTGCAAATTGTATTCTCTCCTTATTGATGTTAGAAGCGAAATGAGAAGAAAAAAAGAGTAAAAATTCGATTTATCTACAATCTTCAGTAGATGCGAAATTCTTGGTCGTACACAAAAAAGCACAATGTCTCTTTTGAAATAAAATTTTGGTGCTCATAACTTATTTTTTCTTCATCAGTTCAGTGTATTCATTTATTCAATTTATTTTAATGTCTGAAGCAGGATAATCGTATACTATTTTACGCCATTTTATTATGTATACAATCCACACTCACTCAATCATTGGTTATATGTAAAAATTATTGTTGTAGTTTTTTTTTACTCAATTGATTATGTGCATTGTTTAATATGTTATCGATACGCTTTTATAATTATGCAATAAGACAATGCAAAAATAAAAAAAATGGGCAACCAAACGACCATCGATTATTCAATTAATGCTCACGCTTCAGCAAACACTCACACTATACAAAATAAATAGATGTATTTGATTGAGATAAGTTGCTAAATTTTCTATGAAACAGCGACATGAATTGAACACAAACATTGATGAAAAAGCATAAATTGAATAAAATTCAACAATGAAAAAAAAAAGAAAACAAAAATTTGAGTGTGGCGAGTGAGAGACTGCAAGAAACACATATTTTTTTCTTCCATATGGTCGATTGTGAACGTTGCACAGTTATGCGATAACATTCTTCTGAAAAGAGGAAAGACGAAAGTAAACCAACAATGAAATACACGTCTGTTCCAATAAAACATCGATGCGATTAACAACAACAACAATCGCGACAACGACTACAAAGTATGCAAAAACTCAAGACGAATAAGCATATCGCAAAAGTAAAAGTACATCGTTTTTCAACGAACTATCAAATATTTTAAAAGAGAGAGAGAGAGAAAGAGAGAGAGAGAGAGAGAGCGAGAGAGAGACATTCACAAAAAAGCAGCGGAGAAGATAGACGATGCAAACAAAAATTCGAAATCGATAATGATTGTGCACGTAGAAAACAGTTCTCAGTTGGAGCATTCGTACGCGAATCGCGTATTAAATTAAAATGCTTTACATATGTGAATATACGTAGCAAAGTGATGAGCCGAACTTATCGCTTCGATTTATGGTCCTTGAGCTGCACATCATTCTTCTCTCTCTCTATCTCTCTGCGAATCTGTTTCGACGACGAAATATAAACATTTTACTTTTTTTTTCTTGCATCATTTTTTGTTGCCGATTTGGTGTTTTGTGTGTGCGATAACAATTCAACATATATTCATTTTATATGCCTTCTGTTTGCACTATGCGCGAACAAATCACATGATGTACTATATGATTTGTCTTTTTATTCCACGAGAACAGCAGCAGCAACAATAAAATGGCACAGCACTTTCAATTTCGACTATATTTTTTTTCTTGTTTATTGGCTACATTACGATCTTGGCATGAATAATGAAATCCAGACGATGCCAGTTTTATCGTCACATAACGGTTGATACAATTTTTTTTGGTTCTTACTTCTCTCTTACTAGTTCAAAGGGTGTGTAATATTTTTATTTGTTTCGCAGTGGCACGTATAAAAATCGAACGAAACCGGCAAAATAAAATGGAAATTTTTGTTCCTATTTTTGACAGACATTTTTCTATGCACATCGAATACAAATGATAATCCCAATTATTTTGCCGCCAATATTTATTTTAGCTACGCTTTCCGACGCACACTGTAATGATCGGTACGCACATACACACCCCACACACTGTTGACACCTCAGCTAAAACACATCATGATGATGTGCAAATGGGTGATAATGTTGATGACGATGTGCGAATGATGTTGTGATAATATTGCGCATTGACCAGGCCCACAGATTGAAGACGACAACGACGAAAGTCAGCCAATAAAACACATAAATAAAAAAAAACATGTTCATAAATTAATTAAAGAATTACTTGGGCATCGTGTTTTGAGGTAAATCGCAGCTATCTACGTGTACAATGTATCGTTTGCGGTGTTGTTATGTATCGACCCGGGTTTGCGGTGTTGTAAAAGGCATCCACTTTATCAGTGGATTGTGATAACATTTTTTTTTGTTGTGCTTTACCAACATTTTATTACATTTGTTGCTATGGGATCTTGGTGCATTTTTATTTTAGCTGACGCTGTTAATGAAATAATCGCGATGCGTCATCGTGTGCAACGAAACAATTTCGGTAAAGATCAAGTCACATCGACGCAACGCATTTATTTTCATAGTCGCTCGCACATCCCATATGCAATTGCAGGTGACAAGCAAAATAGGAACAAAGATAAATTTCCGGTTGTGATTTTTTTTTCACCGGCTGATGGTTTTCTTTTGTTCATCGTTTGTAGTTCGTTGTTGCAGCATATAATTAAAAAAAAAAATAATAATCATTTTGTAAATTGTCTGTAATTCCTTTTAATAGTGCAATGGTGTTGCTGGTGCTATTGTGGCCACTCTTTTGGCCAATAAGTCTGAGTCTATTGTAATTCATTGCGTTCATTTGTGGATATTAATCGTAATTTATTTTGATACTTAAAGTAAATTTGAATGGTTTTATGTTGTTTGTTTTGTTGTTGCTGTTGGGCTTTGTTCTGACCATTGTAAATCGTTGATTCGTCGGTTTTACGAATGAAATGGCCCCGCCAGGTAAGAATTATGTTTCAAGGTCCATAGGTATATTTCATTGATATTTATTTAATTTTGTTTTTAATGAAACAATCGAACAAATTTGAACGAGAAAACAGGCCATTTTATTATATAGACACACGCACACACATCACTGAGCAATCCATTTTATTAATGTGCACAGCATTGTATTGTATTTCTTTTCTCGTTTCATTAAAATTTCTTCATCTCTTTTCAATCGGGTTTGGTGAATTTTCTTGCATCGAATGGCGAATTCTTTCGAAACCACAATTCTCGGTGTCATGTCACAGAACCTTAACCTTTGCACGTAGCTGAGATAGTTTGGTTTGTCCGTATATTTTTTTTCGAAAAGCAGCAACAACTTGTTGTCTTGAACAACTTTCGATTCTTTGCACCAATTCTGACAAAATCGTGCTGTTATTCAATCAACTTTTTACGAATGAAAAGATTTACCACCAGCAAAGCATTGAGCTGATATGTGGTATTTATTTGCCGTTTTATTGTTACGCATGATTTTTGTTGTCGTCGTGGTGATCAGATTTACGCTTTGGCATGATTTCCTTTTTGTTCTAAAGCGGACGGTTGTGTTGAACATGCCACGACTAAGGACAACTTCAGATTTGCCATTTAAAAAGTCATTAAATACCAATTTGAAGTTGATCTCTCTCTGTCTTTTTGTGTCGCTCTTTCTATCTATCTCTGTCACTTCTCTTGCAATTTTCTGCTCAATGGAAAAATGAGTTCTTGTTCATCCAGCAAGAAAAACCAAGTCACCGTAAACATTTTAACGAAAAAAAGCGAAATTTTATCTAAAGAGAAGGAAGCACACGATTTGCTTCAACAATTTTATTTCCAGCCAGCCACACAATTTTCAACTGCAGATAGGATAGGTTTACTTCAGCACAAACACGGAACTTAGTTCGTTTGCCTTCCCATTAAATACGTTTTTTTTTTCAAACGTATACTCTGCTACATACATTTTTTTCCTCTCATACATTAGTGGATTATATTTTTTGTTCGTCTTCATATTTCAGTCGCGTCATAAATAAATTTAAG
Organism: Contarinia nasturtii; assembly: GCF_009176525.2. Taxonomy (NCBI): domain Eukaryota; kingdom Metazoa; phylum Arthropoda; class Insecta; order Diptera; family Cecidomyiidae; genus Contarinia; species Contarinia nasturtii. The sequence goes on from NW_022198581.1 coordinate 2,364,486, forward strand.
TTGAATGAACCACAATTTTCGTTGAATCGGAATGTGTTGATTTGGTTGTTATCTATGAAAAAAATATGGCACCGTCGAAAAAAAAATTGTGTGATTCACTTACACAGAGTACCTTATAGAAGTTATATGGCGCTAAATGTTTTCGTATTCAAACCAACAAGGTGAAAATGTTCAAACGTGTTTCAACACATTTGAAAGTTGAAAGTTAAATCAAGAATTTTGAAATAAGAATAAAATGGTAAAAGTTCTCTACGTCTGTTGTCATTGCTGCATTGCGAGGCATTTCAGAAAATTATCCAAGTTTGTAAAAGTTTTCGATCGAATCAATCTCAAAATTTATTTCTGACGAATGAAAATAATTTGATGTCGTTCATTTTCCATGTAAATGTCATCCAAGTTGATAAAACATAAGATTTACTTATTTTTTTCTGCTTTGATCATTAATTAATGAATTCTTCTCAAACAGTCGCACGCATATTCATTCTTAAATAAAAACATCATATTCATTCATTTGAAAGGTAAAATGTTCATAATTTATAATATGGCAATTAGCCGCAAGAGACAGAACCATTTTTGATGGTTCAATTAATTTGAAATGTAAATTGTTCATTTCAATGTGTGTACGTCGTAGTTTTTGTCGATTCTCTACGGGTGCATTTACCCTCTCCCCCCAATGCACCGAAGTGATTTTATTTGTTATTCTAATTTCACTTAGACTGCATTTGCAATTATATTTTATAGGTGTTTATTTGTGATGTTTGCTGTTGTTCTTGTTTTGCTCTTTGTTGTTGACAGCATTGACCATGACATTTCATATAAATACTATGAAATTAAATCGTTTTATGAGCTCGAAATTTGCATTAACATCGTTAATTTTAGAATCTTTTTTCCCTATTTTTCTTTCACTCCAATGTAAACATCACATTAAATCACAGTCGACACGAAATAAAGTCGTAATGCAGAAGTTTTGAACTTGTTTCTCTCCCGCTCTCGGCGTTTTGTTTTTTTCTTTCTTTTCAAGCCAAACGAAAATAAAAGCCACTTTAATTTTGCTTACCGGAGCTATAAAACTAGAAATCCAGTTGTAGGTTCCTTTAAAATGGTATTTTTTTTATTTAATTCAAGAAAATTGCACTATTCAGAAGCCAATCGAATGATAATGTGCCGTAATTTTACGTATTTTGTGTGTGCATGTGTTAACCATTTTTTCGTTGTTTATGCGCGGCAATTTTTTCGTGTGAAAGACAACCAAATAAAGCCATTTAATGTGCGTCGTACATAACAAACACTAGATTATAATGGTGCTGTAGCACCTATATGCAGAGTCCATAAAGAATATTTAAATATTGAATCATTAAAAGGGATTTCATTCGTATGTAAATATCGAATGAAAACTAAACCATTTATTCGAAAAATGTTGTTGCTTTTGTTATTCATTTGTGCTCATTGAATTTATTTTTATGCTCCTGCTATATTCCGTTTGGAGCCGGACGTAAGTCTGACTTTCGTACATTGGTGACGCATGCACGCGTGTTAGGCGTAGTCATTTTTCACGATTCATGATCTGTGAACCCGAACAGCCGGCTCACACTTTTATGCAAATTAAAAAGTACACTGATTTTATGGCAAATGAATGCAACTTTGCACTCAACTATACTTAAATTCACATTTCATACAATGTTAACGATAGTAAAAGTTTCTTTTTTTTTCCTACTTAGTTTTCATTTAACAATTGGCCCGTGCAATGGCTATGTCAATGACAACAAAAGCGACAACAATTGTTGGCTGGCAATTATTGCAGAAACTTTAATTTCAGTTTCGATCCAAATGAAAAATGTCACGACACAGAGTGTATTGCTTTTGGTGTTGTTGCGATTATGGTATAGGTAATATACGGTTGAAAAAGCACCTCAACCATAATGTATGAATGTATGGCTGCTTGTAAATGATATTATTGGGTCATGGTCAAGGCAAAAGCCCATGGCAAAGGTCACAAGTTCACTGCGTGAGCGTTTTTGTGCTCATGCTAATAGCTGATCCGAACAGATTTTTCATTCTCTCCCCTTTTCTCTCGCTACATGCAATGCTCTATAAAAAAAACGAATCGATAACATCAAATGAATTTATTAATTAAAGTCAGTTCTATTTCTTTATGCAAAAGAGCTCACGAGCTCCCTGATGTATACATAGGAAACAAAGTACTAGAAATATTTGCTATTCACATAAATTAAGGGTCATTGATAGACATAATTGCATATATGTACAAAATTCATAAATAACTCACTGATACTGTCTTTTGCATTGCGATTTTAAACATACACAAAAAAAAACATTGTGCATTAGTATAAAGATGCAAGTATCATATATACTCGCTGTATCTCTTGATTTGAAATGGCTATTAGGTTTGCAACAATAACAAATAGCATATTTGATGTGTATACGTTCGGTTTATGTTGGTCCTTGATCATTGATATCGTAAAGAAATTACATGAAGCAAAAATAATTGGAATCGAAAATCTTGCTTAGGTCTCATGTTTGGTGTAGTCGGTGTATAGATATGTGTGTGTGCGCGCGCGCGCTTAAGTATGCTGTACAACACGTTAAACAAAGTATAACTTGTGCAATTGTTGTTGTTTACTTCTTTTGATACTGGGGGCTTGGGCCTGTTGTTGTGCTGTTCTGTATAGATTTCGATAATTTTTCTTTTTTAAAATACACATTATGCTAGACATTATGCGACAAGAAAGACTTTTAAAAAGGTGTAAAACGACGCACACCCAAAATGTATGTGCATTTTTTTTTGCTGTGTGTTGTTCATTTGGGTTTTGATGTGGTTCGGTATTTGACTTGGTTCAATTGTGCAGCAGAAGAAGAAGAATGGAAAAAAATGGTTGATAGAGTCAGGCGAGCAAGCACTTTATACGCTAGTTTTAAGCTCGTTGTTTTTTATATGCTCGTTTTTTTTCTGCCGCTGCAAATGAAAATAATTTTTGATCTTTAGATTCAGTGCAGCTTGTTCGCTGTGATCGTACAAGCGTAAACACTTATTCACAGACATATTCGCATAGTATAATTCGCAATCGGCGCACCAAAAACTGGTTTGGTCTTTCCATATTTAAACTAGCGTGAATGTGCGAGAAAAAACTCAATTATATTACCCAGAAAACAAATTTATAATGTTTTCAGTACATCCTAACGTTGAAAAATTGAACGTTTTGGCCCATTCTGATGGTCATTTTCGTGTCAAATGGAACGGATGCATAATTTCCACGAATTCCAATGGAATGGATCCACTTGTTTCTTTCACTTCCAATAATATTTCGTTTGACAACATAATGTGAACACAATCCAACACATTAAGTTTTAAATTGAAAATCTAAATCTTACGCTCAAATAAAAAAATAAACAATTTGTTCGGAAAGAGATTTTTTAATATTAATTTAAAACTCTGCAGAAGAACTCTTTAATACGTCATTTATTGCATTTATATTTCTTTATTTTTGGAATTAGTATTTTAAATTTTCGAAATGCAACTGACATTTTTCGATTGGCGCGGTGTATATGTGTCAAACCACATCCAACGATATTCATTTATATGTATTAAAAATGTGGTCACATTGTGTGACAGTATTGTTAGTATAAACAACTATCGCACCAACCGATTTTGTTTACAATAAAACTTTGTTTTGTTTTCAACAGGATTTCTTGAGAATTATATGAGAGTGTTTGAAGCGTGGCTTGTCTTTTTAACAATGATTTTGTGTATTCGATGTGGAATGGATATTTTCACAGTTGGTTTTGTGTTCATTTTTGTTTTAATTTCAAAATAAGAGAGTTTTGATATAATTTACTGTGAATATTCCAACAACGTTTCGATCGGGAAAATATTTGATGTCACATTGGAAATATAAATGTCATCATTCGATTTAAAATAAACAGTTTTGCTCTTGTACCGTTATGCGATTATCATTTGAAGTGCGTGCGATTGGATATGAGAGATTTGTATAACAAATTGGCAAGCGAGCTAAAAGTTGTGCCCAGATTCCTGAATACTGAGACCAACCGGCTAAATAAATACCCCGAAGAATACTACAGAGATCATGATCGAGATGGACTATGGAATTTGTTGTTCGACGTCGATAAAATAAAGCAATTGAGCAAACGATCCAAACAATTCCATCATCAAATCGTGATCAATAGTGTTTCCGTATCGGCACTGTACACCAAACCAGAGCAGGCGTGCAACGAAAATGTGCATTTACAGGCGGACAATCTTGTAGGCAAGAAATACGTTATTGGCATCGATCCGAATGAAAAAA
>NW_022198581.1:2383804-2396671 GCF_009176525.2 Contarinia nasturtii
TTGTTCCGGGAACAATTCGATTTTGTTCCGGGAACAATTCGATTTTGTTCCGGGAACAATTCGATTTTGTTCCGGGAACAATTTGATTTTGTTCCGGGAACAATTCGATTTTGATGAAAATTTCTTCTAATTTGTAAAGGGGTAATTTCAAACTTTTCAAAAATTATGAGGGGGTAAATATAGCTTTTAGTGTAAAAATAAAAATAAGAAGTTTTTTTATTCCATCCGGATCAAAATTTATGACCGAGGGGAGAATTGTCCTTCAAAATCCCTTGTAAATTGGACGATTTTTCTCGTTAAAAACTCTACCAAATCTAAAGAATTTTATTCCTAAAAACCTTAGCAAATCAAAAGAACTTTCCCAAAAGTCCATTCTGTCTAGTGCAAACATCTTCTCGGAAAGAGTAAATTCGTAAAGAGGTAATTGAAATTTCGTCTTATTTTTAAAGGGGTATTGCCAAAATTTGATGCCTCAGAGGGGGTTAACAATCACTTCTATTAAAACAAGAAAAATGATTCATCATTAAAACAATAACGTCTATTGTTTTAGCCCATTTAGCTGGCTAACGTACTGTCAGCTCAACTGACCAGTTAATTCAATATATTGTCTGGGATGAGGAGAAAATCCAGATAGGGAAAAAGTCGATTGTATCCAGTGTAAAAAATTGACTCTACTCGGTTCAAACTGGGGAGAGAGGTAATCAAGACCCGTGGATCAACACCTATGAAAGGAACCGAAATGAACGGAATGCTTGGCGATACAAAGTGCATTTCATAGAAGAAATGCTCAATTTTGATGAGAAAGCCATTTATAACAAACATCTTACTCGGCCACTGAATAAATAATTCAATATATCGATTGAGAGCAACACGGTTGAGATCAAGCTGTATATTGAATATCATCGTTCAAAGCGATAATTTATGGTTTGTATATGCAAATCATTAATGTAATAATCTTAACAAGATACGGAAACTTTTTGTTTGAGGAACAACAGCTGCTAAGATTCTTGTAAGGCCATTATAAACAATTACATGTACTATCTCTTCATGGCTAATTAATATGCATTCGCGGGCATCGAGTTGATTTTCCTTAGTTTTCATTTGCTTTGTTGGACTCATTCCATGATGAAATGGGCTATGCTTTTCTAGCGCGTAAAAATTAATTCAAAAGCATCTTTGATTATATTCGCCACGCTAATTATAAACTAAAATGTGCAGTGATGTCACATGTTAAATTGAGTCAATAAATCAACCAATTGACAAACATTCATCATGAACGAGTTTCCAACGCACATTGGATACATATATCATTGAGTAACTGAGCAGCTCACATAACATTGACAACAACAAAAACACGGTCTTTAGCCATAAACGGTTGCCTTTAAACAAGAGCGAAAAAAAAAATGAAAAACGATAACAACAGCATTGAATTAAAATCGTTCCTTTTACAAAATCAAACTCATTTGCCGAAAGCTATTTATGCAAAATTGTAATCATTTTCCGTTCACCACATATAATGCTCAGAAATGCAACAACTCATAAAGTGTATCACAATGGCAACAGCAACGGCATTCTGTATTTTATTCAATAATTATGTAAATGGTTTTATCTTCATTAGCTGATTGTGGCGCTATACAAACCATCGTCTACTGGCCCAAACGATGATGATCAATTTTGTAAATCAGGTAATTATAGATATGCAGACACAATTTTGTATCGATCAGACGGCATATTTTGATAGCTATTTAGATTCGTGTGGTCGCGACCACACTTCGCATACACTAATATATAAACTGTTGGCCGCTAGTGAGTTTGATTCGATTCAATTTAGTTTGAATTGGTTTTGTGCAAATATCAAAAATGATAGAAAATTTCTCATGATGAACGGCCGCTCGCAATATACTGTAATTAACTTGCAATATTTGAAGCTTTTACCAACTACCAGATGCTTTCCGGCTTTCGAAACAACTTTGTAAAGCATTCATTGGTTAAACTAGAGCTGGTTTTTTTAGGTCGTTTTGGTTTTTATTTGATTACAAATCATGTATAACATATATGCATATCATAATTAAAAAAAACAATAGCACTATTCTTTCGTATCTCCTCGTCCGATGTGCTAGCACCAATCGCCACAATTCGATGAGTGGACAAATTTAGATCGGCAATTTCATTTCAAACATACGCTTTGTGTTCTATCGCATACCTTCAATGCCGATGAATACCAACAATAATCCATTTTGTGTTGTGTAATGCAATATTCAATGGGATGATGATTTTCCAATTATTTGAAAATTACAAATACCTCAGCATTTTTTACGCATCGCATGATACCGTTATGCCATTGCATTGACGATTGCTTTTAATTGCATCGAGTGAAAATCCTCTTTTCATACAAAAAAAAACACCCAATTTCCGTTTCGGTCTGGTGTTTCGATCAGTGTAGATGTGATTTTGATGTTTCACACCATCACTTTTCTGTGATTCGATACTTTTTTGTCTATATTTCATTTTTCACTTTTATCGGAGGTGGCAATGCTGGTCATTTAATGCCGTGTAATTTGATATCGATGACTGCTTCCGGTGTGTGTGTGTGTAGCATTCAACGTATGTAATTCGGTTTATTCATTCTAGTATTGCATTCATTTGTGTCGACGCCCCAAATCAACTTTTCACATAAATATTGGCGAACAAGCCAAAAAAGGAAAAAAAGGATACACCGAAAAAAAACTTTCTTAATTTCTAACACAAATGTTCAGTGCTTTTCTCGTCAATGAAAACTGATTAAAATAGTAACACAGTCGAGTGTTTTTGTCCAATTATTCGATTTGAAACAAATTCCCAAATGCAATTTCAATGTTCGTTCAGTGATACGAATTTGAAGTGCCATGCAGAAATGCTGACCTCTTCATTTTAATAAAACCGTTTTATTTGAAGAGACTGCAAAACACTGATGTATACAAAAACACTTTATAAAAAGTGTGTATCATGTTTGGCTATGCACTTTTTGCACACCATGGGCGTCGAGAATTTTTTTTTGCGAGATCAGAAAACACAACATCATTGCCGAGCGAAATATAACTGACTGATATATATGTGGCATGATCCTAAAAAGGCAGGTCACATTTCGATAAAACCATGGAAAACCGGTCGAATCAACGTTAGAGTAGCAAAAATCAATTTTGTTTGCACCAAAAATAGCCTCTGCACCGATATGATATGATTGTTGGTGTGAACCGTTACTTACGACAATCGGTGTTCTTTGAGTTTTCAAATTTTGCATTGTGTTCCGAGGGGATGTGGCTACAGTATGTTATACAGACAAAAAAAACATGCACAAAAACAGGAAAATTCTGTGGGGCAATTGCACCCAGACCAATTTTGTGCGGCTGCAGATTTTTTCGTCCTCTACAGCCTGGCCATTCTAAAGGGAACAACTGAAGCTTAACACTGATCGGCCAAGTGAGTGTTTTGTACAATTTCATTTCTTTCAACCGATATTCGACAAACATATTTGCGAAAACCATATAATTTGAGCGATAAATGGATATTATTGAGATCGAAAGCATTTGTATGTGAAAAACATGCATGCTTTGGTTATTTATTTGCTTTTCACATTTTGGTCAACCGTTCTATCTATAAATTCAAATTGAAGTGTACACAATGTATCTAATGCATACAAAAGCGAACAACACCTAAATCCATTCCAACATCCTGCAACGCTCAAACAAAACCAGAATTACATTACACATTTCAACTAAATGGGAAAATGTGAAACAACATCGATGTGGCACTTTTTTTTTCTTGATGACATAATTGCATGATATTTCGAAATTGGTTCGATCAGGGTTTCGATGATGATTTACTTATACAAAATGCATACACATGCCAACACGTATGAATTGGATATTTCGGCGACATTGTCGTCTTTTGAATAATACGAACAATGCTATTTGCATGCATTGAAAAGGCAATCCAGCATTTAGATGTTAATTTAAATGGATTTACATCAACGAGTTATTGCTAATTGCCTGAAAAAGAAGGTCTAGAATTCAGTGCATCCCATATGCTAGGAAGGATGTACCTTCTAACTCAGTCATCATTTACACACAGATTTTGTACTCCACACTCACTTAATTCGCATGGCATGTGTCAACATATAAAAAAAGTTCAAAATAATCAGAAAACTGTTAAAAATATTCAAATACGTAGAATTTTTGTATGGTATCAATTCTCTTTTGGTGTCGGAATGTCCTCTGGTTTGGTGTATTATATGTTTTCTTTAAAAAAATGGAACATCACCAATTTTGATGAAATCAAGGGTATCGCCCCTACAAAGTTTTCGATTTTTGCTCAAATATAGGTTTTGGATGGGAGCTATGGTTATTTTTTGTCGGTTGTGATGAAACTTTGAGGATGTTATTTTCTTATTAAAAAAATAATGTTTGCTAAATTATACATCATTCCGAAATAAAACAAACATAGCTCCCATACAAAAAGTTCATTTCTAGACAAAAATTGATTTTTGTTGAGTTTGCGCTCGGCACCCAAAAAAGATAAGAGTCTGATATTTTGAATCACAATATCACAAAATTCAAATATTCCGAAAATGACCTCGATTCATCGAGAATCTCCCGTACAAAAAATTCATTTTTGAAAAAAATCTTGCATGCCCGCTTGAATCTGCCGAAATTTCTTGCGTTACGGCAAATATCTGCAATGTAGGTAAAGCCTATTTATGCCGTTAGAAAAAGCTGTACCTGTTAGATTCAGTGCGAACACAGCTGGTTAGTTATTGATCTCTAAACGCTCTTCTCAAACTTTGATACATTATATGTATGCTGAACTTTTTTTATTTGCAAATTCTTCTACTTCGAGAAAAATATTAATTCCCTATAAAATGAAATCGCAATTTTTTTATATGTTATTTGTTTTTTTGTATTAAAAGTTTTAATTTAAAACAAAGTTGAACACGATTTATTTCAAATCGCAAGCTAATCATACTTGTAAAGTAACATATTGTGGTTCATATCTGTCAAATATCTGTTGTGTATGCGCAATTGCGCATTCGCCTTCATTCATTCGTAATGCTAATTAATGCGAAATTTAAAAATTCTCAAAGATTATGGTATCTACGAATATCTAAATGTATGGAATATAGCAGATTTCGCAAAGAGATCGAACCCCCTATCATTTGAAATGTGTTTATGTTCTGTCCATGCTTGTCGACCAGAGGTTATATTGAGCTGACTATTCATTTGAAATGTAGAATTCAATTTTGGTATTTTAGATGCTCACATTTGCGGAACCACGTTGAAGATCCAAATTGTTGTTGTCACAAAATTGAGATATACCAAATAGTTGGCTATTTCGCTACATTTTAAATGAATAGTCAGTTCAATATAACGTCTATTGTCAAATGTTTGCGTTAATCAGATCGATTGATGTCCAAGTAAAAACGTATTTCACACATGTTTATTGGCAACAATTCAATGTTTTTGCGTTAAGTTTCGGAGCTATGCTTGTGATTTTGAGCTTCAGTTTAAAAGTATTAAAACAGATGAGTGCAATTGGTTGTCTGGCGAAAACTTTAGATGCATTTTAATGTTTACATTTATTGTTATCCTTCACAAGCTGTGATATGTTCGGAGGCGACAAGAATTGGCACCAGTAGTTGAAACAAAGCCAGTGTATGCTTACACTTTAACCGATTCAATTGCACTGATGTGTGCGCATCCAAAAATATGCACTTTGATTCCCATTCGTGAAATGTATTGGAAACAATTTCTCCGCTTTCCAAATCCATGCGTTCTCACAATAATTTCCCCTTTGCAAAGGGGAACCAAGTCAATGCGCCTGTTCTATCTGCCACTTTCCAAGGGGCGACATACAAATTCATCGCTCAGATATACCATCAATAAACAGTTGAGTGCAGCAACTGAGACGTATCCAAGCTAAATTTTTTGGCTTTATAGACACCAAAAATGAAGAAATTAACCGCTTCGGTACAATGTCAGCGAGAAAATGAACAAAGAGAGAGATAGAGAAATTCAAGACATTGCTGGTTTATGGCATAGCATTTCATTATAATTTGCACTTAATGAGAACATGCACAATTATCTCTAGAATATTACACAGAGAATGAAAGAGAGGAATCAGCTTTTCTCTGATATAATTTAATTTCATACACTTATATGTTTAGATTCAATCGTTTAATTGTGTATAATAATAATTGTAGTCGTGTGCATCACATTTTATCCACTGTAAACGATCCTCCGTCTGATGAAAGACAATCACAAAATGCCCACATCCTGAACGAATTGAATATGATGAACGAGATATTGTCAATTTTTCTATTATAGACTGTACTATGTGTTTAACGATCATGTTTAGTTTACATATCAAATAACTCTGGTTTCTTCAACATTTTAAACGCAGGAAGATATATCCAGAGGCAAAACAAAGGAGTAACATATCCATATATGCATATATGTTATATCAAATCATAATAAATATTGTTATTACATACATTAGGAATTTAAATGATTTCGCTTTACTGTAATTTTCAAGTATAAACATACGTTGAATCGCATCAGTGCAAATAAACTGGAAACACGGCGTGCACAACAAGATGAATGTGTACATTTTTAGATATAGATAAAAACAAACATATTTCATTTTCTTTTCACAAATAGAAGAACGAAATCACATACACACATCGAAATGAAACTACCTAGCAAAAAAAAAAAAAACAAAAACCTTCTCTCATGTGTTCCTTTTTTCAAGCTTCTCGATAATCAATAGATTCGAATTGCAAGCACACCGACTACTATTTCAGACAAATTGATCAGCCGCTCGATTAGCATTACATGATAAATTAAGGTCAATCCCAACGTGTTCATCGTTACGTTATCAATTCGAGAAAATCGCACGCAACGAGCAAAAAAACACCCAATCTTGTCTAAGCAAATAGTAAAGATAATTGGAAAATTTGGTGTGCATCTTTTTTCATAAATACGGTGTGTAATTCGTTTTTAGTATCAATTTTATGTTATGCATGTGCAGTGAGTTGACCATAAAATGGTAAATTCATTTGAAAAATAATAATAAAATGAATGAAACGCGATTTAATGCAACGATTTTATATTTAGTTATCGGATAAAATGGCAATGCAATCATAACATAACCACCATTTATTCATAGAAAATATGATATTATAAATGATAATTATTAATGGACAACAAAATCAGAATCGATGCATTGGCTCCATATGCATATTTAGCATTGCATACAGCAGTAGTCACGTCGTTGCATATTTACAATTCAACGACATGTGTATGGCAAATAATTGCACGAATCGAACGATGCGCATTCCACACACACAGACTCAGACACATAATCACTCATCGAACAACGGTCGCGCAATAAAACTCCTAACGCACAATAATTTCTTCAATTTTTTAATTTTCATATCGATATTATTAATCGATCTATTGAAGCGGCTTGGATTGAGAAGGATTTTTTTTTCTCAATGTAATAAAAACATTCTATACTCTCTATCCACTCAAGGTTTACATCGGTCTTTCAACTACGGATTCATTCATCGAATGATGTTTATGAGGTTAGCAAATTATTTATCAATTAAGCAAAAAAAAAAAAAACATTCGGACAGTCAACGAATGATGGATTTTTTTTGGAAAGGAGTGAATTTGTGATAAATGTGAATCAATTGAACTAAAAGCGAATTTTACAATTACAAATAACTGTCTTTTCTTTTAATTTTTCTCATTTTTTTCTATTTTCTTAACATTTGTTTGGAAATCATTTGTTATCACTTTAGGGTCTTCTGGCACCTTCCATTGCCGGTATTACACTCGGGGGTAGCTTTTTATCAATTTGGCTTGTCTTTCAATAATTCAACATCTTCAATATTCCGCGGTCAAAGTTCAAATGAAAAGAACAAACTGATGACGTGAAAAATGACATGGATCCCATTTTAACACCAAAACATTTTCCAAAGCAAGCTTCTGAATCGTTAAAGTGTGCCGAGATTAATAAAAAGATCCGATCGAAGTTTTTGGTGTGTCCTGTGATGGCAATGCTCCCCCATAAAAATCGTAAATAAATACAAATACAGGGATTTTCAAGTACTACCTTGTGCGGCATTCGAAGGAAAAACAGTCGATTTGTATTTGGGTATTTAAAAATTCCACATTAAATATTGAGTCATCAAATTGCTCATCTATTGGCAACGGTGCATAAATTGATCCAAGCTCAATTATTAAAAATGATAATCGATTGTATTAGTCATAAATTGAATTAACAAGGTTGAACCAAATTCAATTGAAGCAGAAGAGATTTTGGAATTATTGATATTGACAACGTTTTATTTACAAATTAAAATCGACAGAAGGGCATAGTGCTTTTCCCCAAGCAATCTATTTCGATGGCAAAAATCTTACGATGACAAGTCTCTGCACAAACTGGAATCAATGTATAAATGTACAATTCCACAGTGGCGGAATCTTGAAGACAGATAAAGCTTGATGCATCAAATGCTTTTGGTAGATAAATGCTTTTTCTTCGTTTTTTATTGACGATAAATGTTTTACATTTAAGATGTGATGTAAAGTGATTTCTTGCTTTAAGAATTGAGATCGGTCGAGATTATTCTGAATGTCATTTCAAAAAATCCCCATACAGATCGATGCATTGAAGTACTTAGATATGTGCACAGATACATTAGCATTAGGGACAATTGCATTTGGCTGCTATTGGCACAAAAAAGTGTCTGAAAAGTGTAAGAAATGATTTCATTTTCTCATTAAAGATGGGAGCCGCTGAGAATGTTAAAGAATCGATTTTAAATAAACACGATGTTGTCTCGATGCATTTTAATGCAAATGGGCCAATGTTTGTTCAAAATGCAGAATCATTGGGTTATGTACTTTTATATGGATTAAATGGAGGCCTACTCTCGTCGACTTGCATGACAATATTACACAAAAAACTGAACTCAATTTTTACGTAAGACAATTAAAAACGAAGTCTTACAAATAATTCAGACATTTTGTCAGATGTTTTTACAATTATTTTGATTCTAAAACAGGCTATTTTGTCACGAATGAAAGGAGATGAAAAGACCGTTGCCATGGCACAACGTGACATTACAAAGTACTTCACATTGATTAAAGAGCTTCAAAGATTAACGGACGGCTTGATTATGAGACATTGAAAGCATGCTTCAACATTAATGAACAGTAAATTTATCAAATTAAATTAGTCATTTTTGAATTTCATTTAATTTTCGTTTGTCGCAGTATTTCGAGCGAAATTTTTCAAATGAAAAATACCTTGAATTCGTAACTTTATTAAATTTTTGCAATGACAAAACAAAAATAATGAAGAAAAAAAAACGAATAATGTTCGAACACACACTATTATTGTAAATCAATAGAACGTAAAATTCAATGAGATACTCCATGGCAATACAGTACAGTGCCATCAGCAGTAGCTTGTACGGAAGCAATTACAAAACATTTGTGGGCATTTCAAAACAAGTTTCAAATATGAATATGAAGACGGACGAAAAAAAGTGCTGAAGAAAAAACCGTACGCCAACTTAAAGTAATAAATTAAAAAATAAATTCCAGAAAATTGATAGAAATAATTGTGAGGTATTTTACATGTTGATTTGATATGTAGAAAATCAGCTTCGATATTTTATTGGTACGCGATGGGTACCATTGGTTTTGAAGTTCTGTAAACGATGTCAATTTTCCATATTTAATATTACGGTGAGCCGATAGAAGATATCGAACATTCTTTTTTCTCTCAATTTTTCGTTCTTTTCATTTCATTCTTTTTTTATATTTTGATCTTTGTACAGTGTGTGACAGTGGGCGACCGTTTGCTTCTACTTCTTCTACATCGTTTGCAATCAAAGAAGTTATCAACTGGAATTAATGTTCGAAATGAACGAAGCCACAAAAGTGTTTGATAAGTGGAATCATTTTTCGATGAAAAAAAAACTTCAATGTCTATCGATAGTGAAAAACGCATAAAATTTCGCAATACGCTTTGAAATTTCTGCGTGTGTGGGTTTTGATTCACTCAAGCGTTTGTTGTTGCTGTTATTTATTTTACATTGAGAATTTATCAATTCGCTTACACAAAGAAATTCTATTTGCTGCGTAGAAAAATATACTTTCAAATGAATAGAAAATATAATAAATTCCTTTTGAGCGCCTGTGGTTTTCTTCTTTTCTCAAAATAATATCACCGTATTAGCATGCGTTCAATGATCCAAAAAGCAGAAAGAACTTTAAACATTTGAATATGTACTGTTTCGATTCGAATGGCTTGTGCATCGTTAGTTCGAATTTTCATTTGTTTTGCACATATGATTTCAATATTTCGGGATTATGACAATAAATGCGGAATGGATTGGTAATGCAATGGTTATTCTTTATAATCGATAGATTCGAAGGCGTGCAAAATACATGAGAAGAACATAAAAAGCACGAACGAAAAAAAAATTCATATACACACTTAAGTCGCATCGATGCAGAACAAGTTTTAAATGTACACATTAAAGTGCGCCGAATGGTTAGCTCATCTCAAGCTCAAATGATACTTCGAAGGAAATGAGAAAAAACATACATACACACATACACTATCAACGATGAATGTGGCCATTTATTTAATACATCGGACATTTAAACACACTCAACCATATAAATATATCGGCAAACGAATATAATAAAATGTTTTATGATTACAATCGAAATGATGATGATGGCGAATGGCCATAGTTGAAATTATGGTTTGTTTTTCTGACTGCAATATTTTATCGTCGAAAAAAAGTAACTTTATTAAGATAGAATTGCATATCTAATCTTGATGGAATAAATTTTTTCACATAGAATTTCATCGAGACAAAAAAATGTCTCGTGTCACGAAAATGATCTTCAAAATAGTTAACATAAGATAATAAAATAAAGAAACTATAGTTCTATGTATATATTTTTTGACGATCAGAAATTTGATGAAATAATGAAGCAAAAAAAAAATTATAAGGCTCAAACAACACATAATCATTTGTTTACGTTACGGCACTTGTATAAATAAAAAATGTGTCTTTTGCAAATGATACGAAATAATCGTAAATTTATTTCATTAATAGATTACAAGAATTGAAAAATAATGCATTTTTCGGCTAGACTAATACAATAAAATAAAAATTTAAAGGCAACATTTTCACTAAGAACAAAAATAGTGTGGAAAAAAACGTTTGAACTTAATACGAATCATAAATAGACGTATTTACTGCAAGTCTGTGTAGGTTTTCCACTTGGATATGTGTGATGTGACTTGTAAAAAAGAGTATTTTACCCATTCCATACAAAGTAGTGTGAAATGTGCATAAAACACACTTAACTATCATCATTTAGAATCAAAACAAGGAAACTATGATTTTAAATAGCCATTTGGAAGTGCATTATCAAATTGATGTGTGGAAAGAGTATTCAATTTTTCACACACATACACATTTGCTGCATAAGTTTCTCATTTAATGTTTTTTTTTTCTCGTCTTAAATTCAAATCGACATGGTGATAGTACGAGAGATAAAACTGTTTGACTCAAAATGGTCCATTTAAAACGCAAGTTTCTTCGTTACGAACACACAACAGCCCATCGGATAACTATGATTAAATATAAGTCCAACATGGAAAACGTCAATTTTACCTCAACGAATGTTTTATAATGTAAATGGCATTGTAACGGCTTACGTAAGTGCCAAAATTAAGTATAAATTCTATTAACATACAACAATGGCAAAATATAAATGAGTGTTCTCTCACTTATTTCAAGGTGCCATTAAAAAAAAAATTATAGTGATGCTTGATTGTCCTTTACGAGTTTGTCTGATTCGTTCAGGTTTTGTTCAATATCAATAAATGCTGAAAGGCAATTATGATTGAATTTCTTTCCCATTTAAATGGTCACTTCATTTAAAACTGAATACGCGATGCAGTTGCTGTACTACTATCAGCTTCAATGGTACTCATTTTGCCGTTATGCTAATTATTATATATTGTTATTGAAGAAGAAAAAAAAAATCATTGCCCAATAAGCGATTCGATCGAACCAATTTGATGTCATGCTTTGCGGCGCTACCGCGTTCATTTCGGCTCTCTTCTGTGAAACTCAACTTTTTATTCATCAATTTTTCCAGTTTTACCACGAGTAAATCCATTTAAAATTTTAATTGGTTATTTGAAAGAATGTAATTTTCATTAGAAACGACATTTGAGACACGAAGAAAATGGAGTATGGAAAAGTTTTGATACCTATTAATGTAAATAATTGGATTTTTCTCTGTTGCATGATTTTATGCAAATGAAATATCTGCTTATGTTTTCACTTCAAAAAAGCATTCACATAAACACGTTTTTTTTTTTTGCATCAATAATTTCATTAGTTGAAAGCGCTGAATTCAAATAAATGGAATTTTATTTATTGAACACTCATTAAACGTAATTGCGTTTGGCATGTAAAAGGCCAACGAATTTTGTGTAGATTAATTCATTTTAATGAGATTCGAATATTTATTGAGATAAACCAAAAAACGCACAATAAATGTAATAATTATTCGAAATTCAATTGAACACATTTTGTGTGGACGTCTCTTTTTTGTGTGTCTGTTGTTTGTGTTGATTTGTGTTTCATTTGAAAAATTTGTCATGGAGCCAATGAGCGTACGGTGCATAATGTGTGCATTTCAAAACGAGCATAAAGCGATTTTGTCATTTCGCTATTGACATTTACCAGAAGTGACCAAAAACAATAATCAAAATAAAATATAG
>NW_022198581.1:2396681-2426994 GCF_009176525.2 Contarinia nasturtii
GGAACATTCATTTAATGAGATGTTTATGATTTGAATGACAAATGGAGACGCTTTGGTAAACGACGAACACGAGTATAGTGGAAATGGGTGGTGCCAAATACGAATACCCCAAAATAAAACGATGTGCATTGATTTTGTTCAAATTATCAGTTCAGCCCATTAAACATTGAATCATAAACTATGGCAAATTATCGGCCACATCAAAACTTTCACGCTTGGATATGCAGATGAAAAATATATGGTTCTTGGTTACGGACATTCGCAATTGAATTTACCGCGTGACTATGAGTGTATACGGGTGTCATTTTATTCATAATGAAGAAATCATCAAAATCGATTTGACACAGACGAACCAATGTGGCAAGAGAGATGAACACCGAAAATTGAACGCAAATATTTGTACACAATTCATTTCGAGATATTGATAACATGTTTCAACATTATTTCAATTTCTCATCTCTTCATTTTCATTTGCTTGAGTTTCATCGTGCGCACATTTTATTAGAGATTTTAATATTTTCACGTCTCTCTCTCTCATTCATTCTTCATTCGACTTGTGTAGATGACGATCGATTTCTTTTTTGAATGCAAAAAAAATCTTTTTCCATTTAATACATGGGCCGTACGGTTCGTCGGCAATTGTTTTTGTGTTTGTGTATGTGAACGATTGCAAGCATATTATGATTATTGCCAATACAATGAATTCATGTCCGACACGAGACGAAAGGAACGAGAATCGAAATGAGATGTGAAAATGGCTGTTAAATTTAGTGGAAAATAATCGAAAAATTGCCTTTGCCACAAAAAGAATGGAGAAAAACCATTTTTTGTTCATTCTTCTCTTTGTAATGTATCTCTTTCGCCTCCATTCATTTATTCTTACTGGCACGCAATTCAGTTTGTTTTGTTTGTTTGTATTCGCTTTCGGTCAGTTTTCATTGAAAAGTTGAACGTTTCAAAAGACCCACTCTGCCTGCTACTATTGCGCTGATGGCGGCGGCAGCTACATTATATCGACACTAAACGAACCTATAAAGGCTTCTGTACACGTAACAAACCAATTACATTTCATTGTCGGCACAAAAATATTATTATGATTTCACATTTCAGACTCAGAAGGCAATCGCACCAAGGTATCGATGAAAATAGCCGATGAAATGAAGAACAACAACACACAAAAAAGGCAACAGAAAAGAAATAATTATTTTGATAAATTTATCGTGTGTCTGCGGCGAGATTCGTTCGAACGATGAAACAATTGAATGAGTGAAAGAAAGAGAGAGAGAGAGAGAGAGAGAGAGAGAGATAAGGAGAAGAGAATGAAAGTGTGAGAAAGAGTGGGAAAAAAGATGTGCAGAGTGGCAAAAAGAAGCAACCTCTTTTGGGCATAATAAATCAATAATTGTAATAAAGAGCAAATAGTAGCGATACGCTTTTGCTTATGATATTTTCATCGTCGGGCATGTTCGGCATATAAGGAAGTACATTTATCACACGTGATGGCGCTTACACAGTAAATCTATGTTAATAAAATGCAAAAAAATAACTCATGTAACGCAATGTAGCGAATGGCCATGAAATAAAACACAGAGGGCATACACATGCATACGATTCGTTGTTTTTTTTTATCGCCAAAACATTTCTAATCCCATTCAATAACAAAATAAACTTATGACAGTCCATTTCAATATCAATCGTCAGATTTGGAGCTGTATGGGTATGTCCGTTTGTTGGCTTGTGGGTTTTTTTTCCTTCGTTAGTTTCCATTTGTTTTTATAGATTTTCGGATAAAACATTGAGGTTCGGTATATTTATGATAATAGGAAAGTGATTTTTTTTCGACTGAGCAACGAATTCATTGTGTCCGCCGAGTGACTTTGACGCGCCCATTTCGTTTTTCCAACTGCATAAAAAGATATATTCAATTCGATTTCATTAAATTTGTGACGTCTATATTCGTATGATGAATGAAAGGGTGAAATTATCTAATTAGTAGAATCCGTAAATTCAACGTGCGTGATAATCTGGAATTAATACCTAACGATACAGAATCTCAAAATTTCGATTAGCTGCGAATACGTAAACGTCCATCGATTTATTTTGAAATCTTCTGCATTTGAAATTTTCGCCACAACCCCAATTTTATCTTATCCAAAATATGGAACTGCTTATGAAATGTTGATTAATGAAAAAAACGATAAGGCTAATGAATTCTTTTGTTTATGTTTTCGAATATTTCGTAATGACCGATACCCCAATTTTCTTTCACGAAAATCTCCATTTCTACACCTTTTTTTTGAGTGTCGTTGACACCGCATTTCTGTAGAGCATTTGACTATGATCTAAAGCAAATGATAAGAAACCCCTGTGAAGTGAAAGAAAAATAAAACTGGCAATCATACGCAGATTTTGTTTTATTTTCAACTGAAACAAAGAAAACAAAAGCATATTTGAATCATTTTCCGTCCGTTTAACTTCCTACTTAAGATTTTGTATATACATTGATGTGTTCAGCTCAAGTTATTCGGTGGCGGATATAAAGTTTTGAAGAAAAAAAAAAGTTTTTCAAGATTCTAACGAATGAAAAAAATGCGATTTTGAGCAAATATCTTTCTCCGACTTTCATCGGGTTCGAATAGTCTGTTGTTTTTTTTTTCAAGTGTTTTTCCACTTCATCTGCTTGAATTTGTTTTACGATTTGTCGGGACTCTTTTAATCAAAAAGTTGTAATGTAATTTTCAAAGCATTTCCTTTTCACATGGGAAAAAGTACACACACACATGATATTTGTCATCATTTCACCCAATTTCGAGCGAATTTCTGTGTGAAAGAAAAAGTTTACTGGTTTATGGTTGCGACATAGAAGAGTTGAACTTTTTAATTTCCTGTCTTCGATAACGCAACAAATATATATTATATTTTGCAACTGTTCATTCATCTTCAAACTAAAAACAACGAGAAATTTTTTTTAAATTAAAAGTGATGAATTCATGGAAAGAAAAAATCGACGATCTAAACCAGCTTATCGGAAAAATGTACCCAAAAAAGAAATCTGCATCATAGTTTATTGAATTTATAAGATTGTATGTTTTGTTTGCTCGGCTGTAATAACAGTTTTATCACATTTTATGTGAGCACCGCCATTTCAACTATTTACAACAATCAAAAGTTTTATAAAGTAATTCAATGAAAAGTTTTCATCGCTTATCATAAAATCCATCGTTTCACAAGACAAATACTTTATGGTGCACTAGCAGGAATTGATTCAAATTGTGATTGAATCAATATTGAAACGTTTTAGTTCTTTTCTTTTGCTTTATTGTTACTCAAGGTATTTTTCTAGTTTTGTGAAACAACACAACGGTATAACACTGTGACATCGCATCACGTTTGAACTGACGTAAGACTAACACTAATATTTTTTTGTAGAGATAGACATTTTCAAAAATGTGTGGACAAGAAATTCATATAAAAAATGTGCGATTATTTTGCACGCCCTAATCTGTATAATTTTTTACGTGCCGCACAAGTAAGAGCGACACTTAAAAGAGAAGTGTCCACACATCCGTGGTGTCTACAACATTTGCCAAAAATGACAAAAATCGGACCGAAAAATTTCCATTTTTAGCGAATTTCTGCAAATTTCTAATCGTGTTAGGATCTACTTATTCAAAACGAATAATATCATTTTGTCTTATCGAAACCTGGTTCAAAACTGAAATCAGAAGATCTGCTTAAAAAATAAAGAAGCAGGCACAAAATACTTACCGCTATTCGAAGAGGAACCATCTACTCTGGTTCGAGAGTTAACCAGTTATCGTTATGGGTTCACGACTTTTTTTCTATCATACATCTGTGTCACTGTGATGGTAGCACCAAAAGAAAGGGGTAAAATTGACGTTTTTCCACTTGATGTGCTTTGAAGTGATTGATTTAGTGATTTTATGATTGTTGCAACTGGTGCGCCTGTTAAAATAAGAAAAACTTTGTTCTATTGCTTTCAATTTAATTGCGTCTGTCATGCAAAACTTTGTTCGTTTCACTTTTAATGGGGAATAAAGCATCGGGGGCGAATTTCAAGCGTTAACCAACTGAATAAAGTAAAAAAGTTCAGAAAATACATGATTTGGCCATAATCTCAATAGTTTTGTTTCTCATAAAATGGACATTAGGTCAGTGTAATCGATATGTGTTTTGAAATTAAGCCAATCCTAGTTCTGAAGGATAGAATAGCACCATTTCAACTAAGGCCAATCGCCATTTTGAATTGATCAGAAACGACAACAACATTAAATCTTACAAGTTGGGATAAGATGAAATTATGGCTTCATTGAGTCTTCCGATAAACTTTATAGTCTAGGGGGTAGACACGTGGAATAGGATTAGACTTTTAGTGTAAAGATTCGAGAAATTTCAATGAAATAGCAACGTATGTGAATGGATTCGCGTGGAATAGTGAAACAGTGCATGGAATAGCAAAAATTGTTTCACTTCAAATCCATTTGACATTTCTTTTGACGTTTATTGATGGATTAGTGGAATAGTGTGGAATAGTGTGGAATAGCAGAATTAACATTTTTGACGGAAACAGTGCATGGAATAGGAAAAAAAGTTTCGATTCCACTTTTGTGTTTTTGGATTAGTGGAATAGCTGGATTAGTAATTTATATAGTGGATTCGGAATTTATTCTTGGTGTCTCCCCCCTAGTTTATAGTAATTCTATGTAAATTGCAAACGACCTTTTTTTGCAGTGCGGCTGCAATTTAATCGTGCAAATTGACATTTTAATTGCACAGTTCGAGTGATTAAATTGCTACTTTAATATTCTCTTTGTAAAGCATAAATATGTGATTATGGTACCTCATGGAACACATTGCTGGTTGCTTTGAAAAACAATTCAAAAGAAATGGTATTTTTTTTAGAAAGAATAGGTACAAAAACTCTCGCTTAAAATTCATTGAAAATCAGTCCCTTTTTTGATGTGCAAAGCTTCTTTGATTAATTTTAAAAGAAAAATCTATGCGCCACGGTGAAGCATTGTGTTATTGATGTGGAAAATCGCCATGTCTAAGAACAAATATTCCCACACTTTCTCTTTATCTCATATAATAAACATACGGATCTATTTAGATAATAATGTTATCATTAATTAAACCACTTTTAGGAAAGCATTTAGCTGTGAGTTTTATTTGAGTTTAATTTGCAAACTGCATAGTTTTGTGAGTGTGTGTTTATTTTCATGTCGACTTAAATTCATTTTGATATTTCACTTGCGTTTTTGCTGCAACGTCAATTTTGTCAGAATTCATTTAAGCAACCGGCAGTGCCCGATGCAACGTTGGCACATTATCTGTGTATTTTTTTTTATTTCGTGCTCATCTATTTGCTTTGTGTACGTCCATCCATTCGCTTTATGAACTTAAATGATTTTTTTTTCTTGTGCAAGCTTATCTCCTTCAAAGAGCATAATTGAATGTAATTTAAAACCCAACCATTAATGCAAAATGTAGCTAATGCTGCTGTAAATGTGAACGCTTCCGTCAGTCGGAAAATGAGATGTTTCGTCTTTCGTGTTTGTTGAAGCAATGTGTTTAATTTTTTTTTTCTTTACTTTCCTCTTGTTCTCTCTTTGGTCTCATGATTTTTTATTTGTGTAACTTTTTTTTTCAATGTTCAAACATGGTTTTCTCCATTTCGAAATATGATTTTTCACTCGTTTTTCTCATTTTTTTTCTGCTCGAGAAAAGTTTACACAGATATGTTTCAAGTGGATATACAATACAGAGATTCACTGGGTTTTCTTGTGTTTTTGCACATTCTTTTTGATAGATACATTTTCATTTGGTCGGGATGTGTAGCAAAATATAAATCGCCATCATTTATTTTATTTTGTTTAAGGGGAAGAAGCACAACACTCACACACACATACAGAGAGAGAGAAAGAAAAAAAACGAGTTTTACAAACGGATGAGAACCATTGAATTATATCGGCACGCACAGCATTTATCAACGAGAGAGATAGAAAGAACGAGAGAGCAGACAAAGTAAATATTTTCGAGAAAATAAAACAAGATATCATTTTGAAATGTGAACAGAGGGCGGATTCATCTCTTTGTCTCTCGTATTTGTGTTAGCTAAGCTAAAACAACTGAAGTAGCATAGATGGATTCAGTGAAAAATTGTAAATTCTAATAAAAATGTTCGTGTGGCAAAATTCACATTTATCGTAGATAATAATTGCAAACTCATATGTCTATTTTATATGATAAATTGAAATGGTCGACTTTAAGAATGAAAGAGAGAAAAAACGCTCTGAAATTCTTTTCATCGGTAAGAAGACGTTATTATTTTTTTTGTATCAAAAATTAAAATTGAATTCGGTCCAGACTTTTTGTATGTCTCGTTTCCTTGTTAAATGACATCGCAAATAGATTGAAAACATTTGATGTATAAAAGTGATTTCCTCACGGAAACAAATCGACAAACGACACAAGAATTAAACACTGTCCGCTCATCATTTAAGAATGGAAAATGTTAGTACGTTGAGAGAAAACCAGAAAGAGATGAGAAAAACTAGATTTCTCAAGAATTTGGCAACAGATTGGCCAATCATTTCGAATGACACATAGGTCAGAACCAAAACAAACACCATAAATGCATAAGAGTGAGAACGCCTTTTACGATCCAATTCCAACATAATTCTCTCAAATACATATCGTCTCATCGCATTCTTCATGTTTCGACTTCGATCATTGCATGCTGAACATTACTCACTCTCACACTCCCACTGTTAAATAACATGACGTTTTTCTCAGCTATTTCTCTCCAAAATCGTCTGCAGTTACTTGGTAAGGAAAGCAACAAAATCAAGTGAAAAATATGTTTAAGTTGTTCAGCTCTTAGCTGTACGGAAACTATATAGAAAATGGAATGACTGTATAAATTGTGTACGCATAACCTATGATCCAGAAAAACTGAAAATCCACCATTTTCATCCTGTGCTACTTTGGCCCAACACACATTACCAAGATAAGTTTCGGGTTGTTAAAGCTTTTATAGAAAATGTTGTTTGCGCACACAAACACAACAAACAGAGTATAGTTTTTCCGCTACTACTTCAGTCAAGTAACGAATAAACTTGTCTAGATTTCCTCTTGTCGACGACGAAAACGAGCTTAAACATAAATAGAAGCTCAAACGCGCGCGCACACACACACACACACACAAATTCCATCGTTCTTTGCATTAACTTGATGCTCGTTAACTATATTACAATGCAATTTTAAGCCAACAAAAACAAAACCGATAAATACTCAAACAACCAAAGAAACTTTCCACTCAAAATATATATTCATTAGATAGTTGGGCATGACTTTGAGCATACGATGTATGTGTGTATGTGTTCTGCTTTTTGATTAGGTTGTTCAGCTATTTGCTATTTGGCGTCGCATTTTTTTTCCTCCTTTCCCATCTTCCTTTTTGTCGGCCTTTCTGTTCATCTGGTTGCTCTTGTTTATTTTCGACTTTTTCAATTGTTTAATCGATTGCATGGATTTGACAGACATCAATAGAGCGTGAAAATTCTCATACGAAATCTCGTCGAGCATTCGCTGCCATTCCAATATTCGAACGATGGACCGATTTTAATGCTATAATCTTTTTTTTTCTGTCTTTTGTTTTTGTTTGTAACTTTGGGTTGTGCATGTGTTGGTTTTTATTTTCTCCGTTCGTATGTAAATGTAAAGAATCCATTTCGTGGATGAATGTTAAGAGCGAAACATGAGAGGGGGTCAACGGAGACGGGTGACGCTTGAGCCAAATATCTCATAGCAACAATAATGGGCAGCATTGAAACGGTTTATCGTTTAACCAGGTTTTATGGTATATACGAAAATACAAAAGCTTTTCAACATTCATTTTGCGCGTTGCCGATAAAATGGGCATTCGATATTCTGGTCTCGTCAAGAGTTCGACTCTTTGATTCACAGTTTGGATGGATAAGCAATGAAGAGGAAATACAACTGCCGCTGGCTGGATGCTTTCGATATATTCATACGCACATCCATATATCAATGACATTAAGCTTCTTCAATTCGTCGATCATGGACAACGAAAAACGGTATCGAAGTAGTCAGGCACAGACACAAACACTAAATGATACGAACAGACACACACACACAAAGAGAGAGAGAGAGAGAGAGGAGGCAGACAGATACAGAGGAAGATTGGCTGCAGAACAAGAGATGCAGATGTAATGGCTGAATTTCACCAATGCATTCTATTCAACTCAATCGCTGAACAAACAAAAACTGAGTTGGCATGATATTCGATCGGTTTGCCGATTCCATGTACACATTTCAGGAGTGGTTCATAATCAAAAAGTTTCTCTTTCTTTTTACTGCTGCTGCTGCTGCTCTACTCGACGGCAAAAGCATTTTCTGCCTGCAATCTGTCTTGTATTTTTCATACTTTCCGCTCGAAGAGATTTGAAAGACTATTCATGTTATCTCGTTGCAAAATGGAAATGCAATCGATTGCTGTATAAAGGAAAAACCTAATTTCAATTTCACCAATCGAACGAAACAGACACAGAGAAGAACGATGCGAAAAGAAGGAAACAACAGTGCTTCAGCAACAACAACAACAATGACAAGCTTAAATCTATCGTTACTTGTAACATCAACAATAAATTTCCAAATATGGATGCATACATTGGTATCTGGTTTTTTTTTGCTCTGCTCTTTGTCATTTTATCACCAGATGGTATAATTTAAATAATGCCAAAAATTGATATTCCATTTGTTTGATAAAGGACAACCGTCCACTCAATAGAAATGATTGCACCAAAGGGTTGGCCTCAAAATAGCACGTGAAAATATAATAAAATTGTGCAGCAGCATAAAAAATGGCATTGGCTTCTGTTTGTTGAATTATCCATTTTGTAAATTGACTGGAAATACAGCAGATTGAAGCTGTCGTTTTGATCTCAATCGATTTCAATTTGCTTTGATTTCATTTCTTTGGTTTTTAACGTGCATCCTATGCAAAAGCGAATAGTTCCCCTTAACCGTCATATTCAATTTGTCCGCAAAGAAAATCATCAAAGAATTGTATACCAATTTCCATCGCAACAAAATGGCTAGCATAGAAAATCTTCAAACAACGATACAAACGGTCGAAACTATCTAGAGTGCATTATAGAAAATATGATTGCAAGGAAATGTATAACGAATATGAAATTGCTCCCATTTTTAAACTGTTAATATACTGTAGAGTCCTATACGAGAATAATCTTTGGTTGCATCAAGTTGTAAATTTCCTGAATGCATTTACGAAATGCGCACAGTAACCAGTTGTAAAAGTGCATAAGCTTCATCCATATTCAGCTTATTTTGTTGAAATATTCCAAACTGTATTGATTCAGCAATGACTTTTATTTTCTCGTTCATGCTTTCTCAATTTTGTAAGCATTTTGAACGATACGTAGACATAACGTGCGCCCGCTATATGGAAATGAAAGTTCGAGCAAGTCGACTCGAGTCGATATCGCAGCCAAAGCTATAAAATAAAACATTTTTCTTTCGTCGGCGCGCACACACACACCATTTCTTAATAATATTTTCTCTGCTCTTTAATGTTTACATTTCTTTCTTTCTATTTCACCGACTGGGGGTTGTGGCATAATATTCGTGCCAGCATCGTGGTGAAAACTTACTATGAGAAACCCGAATACTTAATATCAATTTCAAAAGTTAAGAAAAATATACATTCGCAAAAATAAGTTTTAATATTTCGTTTTGGCTCTGAAGAATATTGTTCGGAACGGATGCAGCGTGGTGGCGGCGATGTGGTGGCGCACACCAACTGCACTTGAGCATTGTCCGTATGGTATGCATCATAAAAATGATAGCAATTTATCCATGCTAACGATCTTATAAATAAATGCAAGCCGACTTTTTCTTACTCGATGGTGATGATTGTATGTTAAAAGACCCAGCGAATGAACGATATCATCAAAACCATTGCACATTCTACTTTATTTTATTTTCTCTCATTCCGTCTACATCTGATAAATATACACATAATATTCAGTCATTTCGAATGGATTTCCAGTTGTATTTTTATGAACATGAAAAAAAAAATCAAAAACACATTTTTCAAAGTGAAAGAAAAAAAACTTTATCCATTATTGAAAACAAACAAATAATCTATCTGTCTGAGACTCTAACCAATCATTTCATTATCAGTCGGTAGTTATCCAATTGAATTTCCATTTTAAACTCTTTTTCTTTCTCTCGCTTTTTATTGGCTCCTTTCTTCTCTCCGCTTCTATCTTCTTCTCTGTACGTGAGCGTCCAACAAAGCCATTATGTTAATGGTCAAAGCAGTTTGGCAAACAAAATTTGCCATTTTCATATTATTTCCACCACCTGAAAATTGAACGTTGAGCGCATCATACGACTTCATTTTGTGAATGGAACAAAGTCATAGAATTCGATTATGCTGATTGACTGTTAAATAAACATACCTTGTGTATTCAAACTTTTACCATTTGCACTATAAACGATGAAAATATGAAATCGACCATCCGAACCATGACCGAATGTAAATAAAGGTATATAATCAACTTGCCACAAAAATAGAGAGATGGCAAAGCCCAAGATAAAATGCAGACACAAAAATGCCGAATCGAAAGATTAAGAAGGTAACTAATTTCGAAAATATATTAGCATAATAAAGTCAGTTATGAAGCGTTCTCGCTTTCGTTTACATTACCATTTTGTATTTGCCATTCGGATATTACTTTTAGATTTTCATCAGATTCAGTCAGGGCTTTTATGTGCCCTGCGACTGACGTTCATAAAATTTAATTTTTGCATTCATTTAAATCGAATCCATTGAATTATTTCTTCCAGTTAGTACTTAATTGTATTTAAAACAGACTCTATTAAAATTGAACGGTTTATTGCTGATACGTTGAGTTTCATTCGTTTTTTTTTTTTAATTTTTTTTACATTTCTCGGCTCAGGGACATAAGTGCCCGGACGGACGGACAAAATCAGTTAAAGTATATTACGTACGTACGGTCAAAATGTCCGTACAAACACGAGCGACATTAGTGCCCATACGGACGGCCAATTCTTTTTTTTTGTGCAACTATAGAAATGTCATTCCGGACCTGGAAGCAAGCACAAAAACGAATGCTTCCCTATCAGCATATGGATGATAATTTTTACTGAAACGAATTTGGTTTTTTTTACTAAAATTGTAAAGTAAAAATAACTAAAAAAATTCCCCTCATATTACCCAAAAAAAATTCCAAGCAATTGCTCGAGTATGTCTGTATTTAGTTTACTGCTGCTGCTCGCATTGCTCCAAAATAAAGCAGCAATTATGATAAATCTAATAAAATATAAAGCGATTTTATGAGAAGATGAAAAATTAAAATAATAATAAACAGAAAACACACAACATTTTTTGTCAATTGCTAGCATTTTTTGTCAATTTTTTTATTTTGCTTTTTTTGGAGCAATGCGAGCAGCTAGTAAGTAAGTAAGTAGTCTTTAAAAATTACTCTCTGCTACTCCGGTTGCTCAAAAAAGGTTTATTACTTGCTCGAGCATGCTGGTCTTTTTCTATAGTAAATTTATCAAAAAAATTATGCATCATATAATAATTTTTTTGATAAATTTACTATAGAAAAAAACCAGACGCTGCGCCCAATATAAAAAACTATTATATCAACAAAATACGAAACGAAATACGTTTAGATATGTTTCTCGCATGAAAAACTTTTGTTTATCGTACCGGACGTACGTATTCCAAAGAATTTTTAAAAAATATATATGTTAGTTCGACGTACGGACACAGTTATATTTTACAAACATTTATAATATAAAAACAGGTAAATACAACAACAGGTGCACTAACGGCGTTTAATAACTATATTATATATATTTCTTTTAATTTGTACGTACGTCCGTAAACGGAACTATTTTCCGAGAATCCCTGAAACATTTCGATTATCTCTTCCGAGCTTCCACTGTGCTATACATTTTTTCTCTAGCAATATCAAATATAAAACGAACTTCGTAAACGCCGAACTACATTTCGATATCTTTCTCGCATGAACATATTTTCCACCGTACGTACGTCTTTCAAAGAATTTTAAAAAAATATATATGTTCATTTCTATAGTTGCAAAAAAAAAAAAAATTGGCCGTCCGTACGGGCACTAATGTCGCTCGTGTTTTTACGGACATTTTGACCGTACGTACGTAATATATTTAAACTGTTTTTGTCCGTCCGTCCGGGCACTTATGTCTCTGAGCCACATTTCTCCAGAGAGCACATTTACTATGAACGAGAATTGGATGAAACGCTTTGGTTTTAACCAATCTTTTTATATTAGTTAGCTTATAATGATATGTTTACAAGAAAGTACTCAAAATGGAATCTTTTCATGAAATCATACAAATGACAGAAAACGACTAAAAATTGAAAAATCGTGAACTAAATAAATTTTTCCCCAAGTGCCATTTTACGTTAAATCGATTGTGTGCGCTTCCGTTTCTATAATT
The DNA here is from genome assembly GCF_009176525.2 of Contarinia nasturtii. NCBI lineage: Eukaryota > Metazoa > Arthropoda > Insecta > Diptera > Cecidomyiidae > Contarinia > Contarinia nasturtii. Next base: position 2,409,264 of record NW_022198581.1, read on the forward strand.
TGTTCCCGTGTGTGTTGGCTCTAATAGGCAGCAATATGTTATAATGTGTATATGTGTGCCCATATCCGCGTTGAAAGTTTTCATATATCCGTAAATCGCGAATTTATCATTCTTATTCGAATAATGTGCACACCTGACACCTTCCATCTTTTCGTTCTTTTTCGAAATCGAGTAAGGTTGAAATGCGTGTGGTAACGACCCGCCGAGTACTTGTATCTATATGTGTGCATGTGTGTGTATGTGTATGTCATGATGATAATAATGATAAAAACAAAAGAAATTACCTTAAAGGGATTACGAGCATTTAGCCGGCGATAAGGGAAAAAGAATTGGATTAAATGACTGAATTAACGATCGAATATATATTCTATAGAGCATTGAATCTTTCATTGTAGGATGTATACGACCGACGATAGAACAGCACATTTTTAGCGTCAGCATTTTATGATAAGCTTTATGTGTACAACGTATATATATAGTGGACGACGGGGTAAAACCGACTTGTTCAGAAATTTATTGATGACCAAACTACAGCAACATCGTCTTATTTAGCTGGCAGATTTGCAATACTATGTGCCACTTTTCCCCCTTCCTATATATTGTGTGGATGTTTGGCTGTATATATTCAGCAGGAAGATTCTGTGTATTCTTATTTATTGTTCATGTAATGTGAACTTCGACCAGGATAAATAGTGCCACAATGGTTTCAACATATGCTTCCAATCTAAGGCAATAGTGCATTTTGGATTTGTCGTTCTTCTTTTGGCTCAACTATCCATACAGTACTTGGCATTTTTCTATAATTTGTACGACGAAGCTCTTTTAATAAAATGATTTTACTCGTCCGAATGCTGTACACTGTACAGTCTCCTTTCGTGCGATAGTAAACGAACATCAAATCGCCTGGTTGAATTGGTAACGATGGTTGTAGAGACGATGAATGAAAAAAAAAAATGGCTAAAAAAAGAGAAAAAAAAATGAGATAGAAATAAATGGGATTTAAAAGTGAACGAGCAATGCTGAAGGTAAGCTTGGAATTTCATAAATCGTCCGATACACTAATATCTGGGTTTCTTCGTCTCCCTGACATTAGAAAGATAATAATATTTTCTCAGCTTTTTTTTCTCTCGCTCTCATTCTCTGGGTTTTGTTCCTTTTATTTCTTGTCCCTTTTTGTTGTGAATTGCGTTCTATTACTAAATGCTGCTGTTACGAGCTGTGGTTGCTTTTGTTCGAATCTCTCGATTAAAATGGGTTTTGGATGCAGTTTTTTGTCCTTTTTTTCTACACTGTGTGCGGTCACACATTTTTGAGGTTGCTGAGCTCAACAATTCCGAATGTCTTACATTGTGTAAACGAGCATTATGCGTACATGATGCCGTTCTTTTGTCTATTGTATATATGTGTCCGGTAGCACGTGTTGGGCAATGTTTATGTTATTTATCTGATGACACCTAGATCGGTACCAGCAAAATATAGCATGCCACGAAAAAGAAATATGGTCCAAAATCATTTATACTCACCCCATTGTTTCGTATTGTGCTTTTTTGGTGGTAAGACAAAACAACGTTGGAACGTATGAATTTTGATTAAAAATAATAATCGAAAAACTGTTCTTACACTCTTTCAACTGAAGGGCAATCGCACTTTGAATACTGCAGTTGTGCTGTTCTCTGACATTTATAAGTTCAACCCAATGTAAAGACATTGCTTTCCTCTTCTTCTTCATTTGCAAGAAGCATGTGCTTTATAGCAGCTTAACTTTGAGATACCAGGTGGCAGCACATCTGCGTGTTCGAAACCCAATACATTGCTTTAAATGGAGTGCGAGCAGAGCGTGCTTTCAACAGATTACAAGAGATAAATACATAGAGATGCACATTTTTCTTTTTAGTTTTCATCAGTGGAAAGATTCATTTAAGAACATGTACTTACCATATGTAGCTTACTAAAGACTTTTGAGATTATGGTCACTTTTAAAGCAACCATTTCACGTTTATTATTTCATTACATTTTAATTTTTTCATAAGGTCAACTAAATTGGCTTGATTTCGTTCGATATAGATTTTAGTGAATTAGATAATATCATTGAAATTAGGCGTATTTACTTGGTTAGCCGTTTATCGAAAATGTCAAGATTCAATCATTTGAGTGGCAGTTTGAACCCTCTAATACATCAATTTTTTTCAGAGCTGATAATTCTTTTCTAGTTGAAAAAATCTGTGGTTTGCAAAAAAAGTGAAAGAAAACGAACACCACCTTAAAGCAGAGCTTTGTCGGATTTCAAAGAGACACATTATTTACTTGTTCTCTGACAGAGAGATACATTTTGAAATTCCAAGAATAGAAAGGAAGCAACAAGACAAAAATAATGTCTCGTAAATTATTTTGTTAATGGAATAATACTTATTATCAACATTTATTTAAAACATTGAATTTTTACAAACCCGGCGAAGATATCTTCAATCCGAAGCATCTCCTAAAATAATTAGCTTTACTTTGATACTGCTGAAAGTATGAAATGTTATGATTTTTGTTCATTTTCATTGTTTTTGGAATGAAACTGTTTTGATAATCATTTCATATGAATTACGATTCATCGGTGGCTAAAGAATTAATTTTGCAATATTCTCACCAGTTTCTTCACAACAATTGTTTACGTATTTTAATAAAAAAAAAACATAATTTTTGATCATCTCTGATTCAGAGAAATTCTCACTTAGAATAACTTCAGTGGAGTTATGGTGCAAAATGTGCAAAAATCATAAAAAATGAAAGTGTTTTGATTTTTTCGATGAAATTTTGTGCACATTATACGTTGAAAAATTCAAAATATAAGCATTTTAGGTTCGAAAATGGTTTTTATCTGTTTGAACCAGTCCAAAATTGTGCAATGTGTGCGGAACGAATTAAGTCTTAAAAATGGTTAGAAGAATCCAAAAAATTGATTTCCAAAAAGAATCAAACTTTTCATTTTAAAGGAAAAAAAGGTTAATTTACGATGACCAAACATACCATAGCTCATCATCATAGCAAAAATTGTAAATTATTGTATTTTGTTTCATAAATACGATCTGACATCAGGTCAGGCACAACAAGATGGAAGATGCCAACAATGGTATGTTGGCCGGATTTCAAAAATGTGCTTGAATAGCACACTTGTGAAACTTTGTCTCAACAACACGAAACTTTTCGCTGCTACTTTTTAATTAATCATTTTCGCAACAATGAAGAAATTAACAATAATGTTATTTAATGTGGTGCAGTGTAAATATTGTTGAGTTGAAGTTTGCAATCGATATGGTATTTTTGTTGTTGCCATGACAAAGCGACCATTGTTTAGACTCGTTCATAAAATGCCATTTCAATGAGTCCGAAGAATGAGAAAGAGAGTTTCACTTTCGTAACAGATTCACGTGAATAATTTAACAATATAAGCGTGAAAGGATGAAGCAAACGGTTTGAAAAGTTTTCCAAAGACATGGGCTGCGAGTAAATTATGTCATAGCTGATAATTAAATAACATGACGATATTTTTCCATTGTTGTATCCAGTGCAATTGTTGTCGATGTTACGTAGTGTTAGACTACAGAGGGAGGCCATAAAACATTGGAAACGTGTATATTTTCTAACGTGAGAATGCTAGAGCTATTAACGCTACCTCTTTGTCTCTTCCATTTTTTTTCTCTGATCTAATTCAATAAATGTTTGTTGTCTTGAGAATGGGATACAGAGTGGCTATTTCTAGCATTTGCAAGAATGAATATTACAATATCATCACAACGCTTAACGAATATGCGATATAAAAGAAAGAGCAAACGGTGCCGCAAATATTTACGATAAATTATAACGATTTAATCAAATTGTTTGATTTCTTGTGAGGCTTTACGTTACCACTTTCCCGGCCGAGCATCATATTTTCAATTTTTAATTATGTAGAAACCTCGAACAAGTCGAACACCAACGGTACCGGCACACCTTACCGTTTCCGTGTTTTCTCCGCATTGCATTGTCACCATCGTCGTAAGCGTGTCTTAAAATTTAATGCATTTAATAATATTCGATAACGTTATGAACTTATGAACACCGGAATAGATGAAGTTTGAACGAGAGCAAAACCAGTTTCTTTTTTGAGAAGCAGAAAAAGAAAGAGATACAGAGAGAATAATTTAAATCAGCAAATTTCGTTTACATCAATAGCAAAATGAACCAAAATTACGACTATGCTATGAACATTGAACTGAAACTAGACGAAACGAACGTAATAATTTATGTAAATTTGTTTAACAAGTTGTCTAAGGCGGGTAAACGCATGTACACTCGGATATCCTCAACGCACATGTATATTGTATCACGTTATATTTTCATATCGAACATGGTACCGAAAGCGAGAAAGAGCATGCTTTATGTATAACGAACATAGAGATAGAGACTAACTGAAAGCGCACTTTGTGTGCACGTAAAATTTATAAGAAGCCACTTGTAAACCAACGAAAAGTGAAGATGTTGCGCGATTAATTGAAATTTCAAGCTGGTTACCGACGGAGTGAGTGAAAAATACAATTGGATATGGAAAGGCGAAATGAGATGGTGAGTGTGGCACTGCCGGGGTACGCGCTTCTCGACAAAAACCGATGGGAAAGAGAAAGATAGCGATAGCGAACAAGAAAGACGACAGAAAGTACGAAACATGGAAGACAAATACGCAAAGCAACCATAACAACACATAAATATACACTAATAAATGTTGAATTACATGGAATCTATTATGCATTTTCGGTTTTGCTTGTATATGATTAAATTAAACATAAATTGAAAATGTATGTATTTGCATATTAGACGATACTCTTTCCGAACATGTGCATTCGCCAATTTTACGTTAGCCAAATGGTTTGGCTGGTATCGCAGTATATCGTCTGTTTGATCTATTTGCTATTGAACGATATTGGCGATGGTAATGCCAATGTGCCTTCTCGCTCTCTCTGCATGCATTACACTTCTATAAATATATATATATATATACGGAGCGGGCCATAATGTCTCTATCGAAAATGTTCTGTTTCTATTTTTCCCTCTATCTCTTCTTCTCTCTGCTTCGCATGGTGCGCCTTGCTGTGAAGTCTGTCGCGATACGATAGTTATTTATGATAAAATCCAGTGCAGCATATAGTGTTATGCTAGATGCTGTGCAAAAGTGCAGATATTGACAACATTGTTTTATCGAAATTGTTCTCCAGTGGAATCCAGGCGAATTATTGACACGGATGTTGGTTTCATAATGAAATTCAGAAAATTAGTTGGTTCAATTCGCATCGGCATTTCTATTAGATTCGATGCACACTCACATCATCATTATGTTGCTTTTGTATGTTGCATTTGCCAGAAATCGCGTTCAACATTTTGTGTCGATTTTATGCTTAAAACTAACTCATTCCAACTCGACTATTTCACTCTCATATCAAATAATTGCTCGAATATGCACAAAGCATCTGAGGCATATTGATCGATATATTACATTGTATGCACGCATTTTGCGGTTAAAATGCATTGTTATTATTATTGCGTCGTAATCCAGATGAATATTAATAAATTTACGATAAAATATGACGAATTTCAATTATTCCCGTCCGCCAATAAATTGACTCACGTGTTGATTTGAGATTTTGTCCATATTTTTTCTTGTTATTTTTATTTATCCCTCTTGCTATATTTTATCACATTGACAACAAAAAAATAATCGACATTTTCGCATATATAATTATACAATTGATTCGACTCTCGGATAAAATCAATAAAACTGATGATGTTTAAATCACAAAACGAAACTTGTGCGTAATTAATTAAATTTTCGTGCATAAAATATGTTCGTATATTGTGCCAGACACATCAATATGCTCATGTGAATTTAAATTGACATTTGTATTGTTCGTCTAATTAAATTTTTGCCGAAAATTTTAATAACTAATGTATGAATTGTATCTCTGTCGTCCAATAAATACAAACGATTCCCAAATGAATCATGTGAATGATTCGGTCATGTGAATTATGATAACTTTTGCACATCATTTTATACGGTAACAAATAGAAAAAGGCCGCTTGTCGATTTTAACATAGACAGTACATAGCATTTTACCAAATTCGAAATCTATTAGATGATTTTGTTTATGAGCGCAAAATGTCGAATGTTCATGTTGCTCCAGCACAATTCTCGTTGACAATCAAAACAATTTGGCCATTTGAATGTAACAACGGACATACACACACACACGGAAATATTATACGCTTCTTTTTACAGACATAATGAGTTGACCAAATGACATCGTTCAATTCATTTTGTTCATTCGTGTGCTTCACCAACAATTTCCGATAAATATACATCATTTCTCGAATCATGACCGATCACCCACTTGGCTCTATGGCAAATTTTACAGTATGTGCAATCAGTAGGAAAATTCACTCTGTTTGCCACAATTTTATCGCTACTTGACTTTTAAATATTCACAAATTCAATGGGAATTTTAGAGAAAAATAGAGAGAAAAGGGTTGAGTTAGGAGTTTTCAATCAAACATCCTATTGTATCGATGAGATTGCCTCTTTTATTATGAAATTTTCTAGTGAATTAATTCATTCGATTTTGTAATATAGTGTAAGCTTCGAGTGAATTAAACTAACATTATATTGACATGCAACAGTAGCAGCAGTAGCTACAAACATCGACAATCATAATAATGATTAAGATCGAAAGGGAGGGAGGAAATGAGAGAGAGAGAAAAATGTTCGCAACATTGTTTATAAGTTGTAGTTTGGTGAAGGAGCAAGAATCCTTAAATGTGCTTCAACACGAGATGTTTTTGATTTTCATAGCGTAATGCTCAGCAAATGATGAGAATTCAGAGATGAATTGGCATTCTTGCATATATGCATATATAAACACATACACACACTAAAAACGCAAACGATATAAATTCAAATGGTAGATTAATAATGCAACCAAAATAAAGAAAACAGTCAATTGAGAGTCGATATTTTTGAGTAACTGTATCCATTTACATTTATAAATTTATGTAAACATTCCGAAGATGCCATCACCCAAGCGAGTATCCAGCTTCTCATTCATACCATGTACCATGCAGACGTATTAGGAAATTTGTTACTTGAAAATTGCCTACTAAGTAGAAGTGGCCACATAGCATCCTCAGATATGTAGTCGGAATAAACATTAGTACATATAGTATATGCTGGAAGCATATCTTGTTTATGATGCACATGCATATTTCAAGTGAATTCTTGCAAGAATAAACATCAACAATGCGCAAAGCAAGAAAATTAAATATGTTTTTATTTTCTTTTTCGTCGTTTTCTCTTCGTGGATGATGAAGGAAATCTTCCTTTTTGGGCGTGGAAAATTGATTATTGCATAAAATATGAAATATTATGTAAACCAAGTCTATTTTGCTGCTTTAGCCAATTTTCAAGTCGTTTTCCTCGTATCGATGCACGATGCATTTCTTCCGGCGGATTCCACTACTTGCTCAGCGCGAGCTCTCTTCCTCTCTGTGTTTGCTATACATTTTTGGTTTCGTTAGAATTGCAGCTTTTTTCTTCCCCTCTCTCTCTCTCTCTCTCTCTCTCTCTCTCTCTCTCTATCTGTCTGTCTTACTTTGTAAATGTAAATTCCATTTGGCCACAAATAGAATTGCGTTGAAAGTTCCTAGTCGAACTTGAGCATCACTTGTTCAACGCTGAATTTGACGTTTGATAGTGGAAATGCGGTCTCGTTGGTTGTTTGATGCACGGTTAAATTTCAAAGGTAAATTGATAGAAGCGAGCGAGAGAGAATGAGCAAAATGAACGATATACGCATGCATTTCCGCACGTAAAACTTTTCGCTTACATTCGAATGGAAAAAGCGATGCACTTTAAGTTGTAAAACTGTAGCTAAAAATCATTTTCAATGTACATATTTGCTACTTAAAAGTTAACTTCACCTTCTTCTTCGCTCCGTGTGCTCTTCGTTTTCTTCTTTCTCACATTTTTTTTTTCTTTCAAATTGTATTTTACAAAGCAATCGACAATGTACATACCCACACACACACACCAGTATAATATCGTCTTCTGCTTTATGTGCATGTTTCGCTTATGAAATGTGAATATGCATTAGATGTTTGCAATTTCGGTTTATATATTAGAGTTCAGGCCCTCTTCAGTTTCTTTGCCATATTGCATCGTCGTTGGCTGATAGAAGCGCAAAGAAAGCATTGAATTCACCGGATGAAAATGAAAAACTTGATTATTATATTTAAATTGTGTGCATCTTTGGTGATGCAATCAGAAATTCACATTTTTTTGAATATATACAGCACAAATATATTTACATACTGTGAAAAATGTTTTACTTGATTTATAGACGAGTACCGATAATGCGCGGGTCAATTTACATTTGTATATGAACCAAACTCCAACAATTTGTATATAAACCAAGAGACTCCCTGACACAGACAATGAAATGGCTAATGCATAAACAATTATTGCGAAAAACCTCAAGACTATAACCATAGCTTCTGGCCAGGAGTCCGATGCCTGGGATTTGGATAGAATGGTGAAAGAAAAAATTACAAATTACCCCTTTATAATTTTGAAATTACCCCCTTGGAACGCAACGCGACCGTCAGAAGCTATGACAATAACAACTCTAAAAGATTCATTTTCAACTAATGCCATTTCATGTGTGGTAAAACGGCCCTATAATTGATCAATTTCGTAATATCACGCATACATTTAAATATATTTCTGTCATATATATTCATGAAAATGTGTATGTCTGAATGCAATTCGTTTAAGCAAAATGCATTGAAAGTATGCAAACAAAGTAAAATATTTTTAAAAGCTAGAGGGCATGGAAAGAGAACAAAGAAAATCGAGAAAAATGCATTATAATTGAAGTTATTCTTCCTCTTTTCCGATCAAGTTTTTCTGAATTTTAATTCTTTCGTTTTTTTTTTCTTTTCGCTTATTTCAGTGCTCGCTCCCTTGCGAACTTTATTCATTTTTGACAAAGGTGAGATGCACCATAACTCATAAGATATTTTTTTCCATGCTACTCATAATACCGGCTTCATTCAACTTTCAGTTTGGCTTTCCATCCGTCAGTGCTACTTCAATTTCGGTAAAAGTTAAATACAGCATGCGAAATTAAGTTTGAAAATTATTAAAAAAAATATTTTTCACAAAAATGAAAAAAATGCGTGTGAAAAGTTGATGCTGTAAATAAAATAAATTCCACAGATAGTCGATTTTCAATGTGAATATTTTTGGAATTCATATCATTTTGAGTTTCATAGTTGGAGCGCGATGATGATAAAAAAATATCATAACACAGAGAAAATAATAGAGCCACGGGGCAGATGGGTAAAAAATTAATTAACATTCACATCGATTTGGTGGAATTCGAATAAATGAGTAAATAAAATGATTGAAATTCTTGGAAAAACAATAATTAATAATATAGAACCCACATTTTTGATGGATATCATGCAACGCTTATATATTTATGAATATGTTAGGTTGACATAAAAGAATTTTTTTAAATGAAAAATAAACCATAATTAAGCTTGATAGAGTCATTCACACATTGGCAGTGTAGTAATTTGATGGAAGTAATAGTTGGAAATGATGGTGAGATTATTTACACAACTCACACAAATGATATCCTTCCTTTTTTCATACATAGGTTTGATACATTTGATAAATATGGATAATTTAATGGTATCACGTATGTAAAGTGTTGAAACAGCGTATAATCGAATTGAAAGGTGTGTCGCGCAAATATGATGAATTGGATTTTTGTGAAGCAATAAAAACATAGTTTTGGAATTTGAAATTGGAAAATTTTCGGAATTTGATATAACACGCAACTTCCAATTTTGAATTGAAACGAATTTATAATTTAAAGTTATTTATTGGAAATTGGAGCCATACATATCACAACAATGATGACAAATAATATCATTCAAATGTTTGCCGCATCTGCCGTACGACGTGCTTGTTTCCTTGATCATTCACAAGCACGTCGTGCGCTGCCAAATCTTAACGCACAATAGCAGCGTTAGCGATGTATGCTGTTCTGAAACTCTCGAAATTTTTTTGTCAAAGACTCATCAATTTAATTGAAAATCAATGGCTACCCTTTATTCTTGCCGAGCTACTGCTAGCTCAGAGCTATAGACACTTTTCAACATGAATCAGTTTGCTGAATTGCGGTGCATCACATACATTCATGCGAAGACGATATTTGATTGATGAATCGAGATATTTGATAGTTTTCCATTGAATACCTACAATGGTATATCCCAAACCATACCTTTACATTAACTAAAAACATTATTCACGCAATTATCAACGAGTAAATATGGTTTCCATCTTCATTCAAATGAAATCTGATATATTTGTTTGTTGCTGTTGCGGTCTTCATTTTCTAGCAATTATTTGCAGATACTTTACGAGTTTACGTGTTCACTATCTCAAATATAGTATATTCTGAATATACAATTGTTCGTATTGAAATGATTTTTGCAAGTGTTGTTTTGAGTTTGGATCTGGTTGCGTTTGAAGTGCTTTATCGCAATAAATGCGAATAGGAAGCAGTTAGTAACACACCATAAAATCTGATAACAGTTAAATGTTTTGAACATTCACTCCATCGTCATTGTCGTCCTCGTCGTTGTTTGAGATGTTGCTCTTGAACTCATTTCTGTGCTTCTTCATCCCCAGCGTGCATAAGATAGAAAATAATTTCAATTACTCCAGTTTTGTGCGAAGTTCAAACGCATTTTCTTATACGAAAATGTGAGCATTTCGTTTTATTATACTTTACTGATATTAATCTATATACCACATTTCGTTCAAACTAAAGATGTCAAAATGGAATCCAGTTATCAAGTCTTTTTGTGAAATTTCAGCCTTGTTTAATATTTTTGTTTCATCAAATGCTTCTGTCTGCTATAATTTGAGGGCTTAAATAGATAAGAAAGAGGTTTTTAGTGATTCACATTTAAATGCACTTTGATATGCTGAGCTTAGTTTGTGTATGCACTTTGCCTGACATATTTTGGATCGACGTGATACACACATTATTCCTTATCTCACAGGTTCAATTACCACGCAAAAGACACCGAAGAATATAAGATAAATTCTCACAGAAATTCACTTCTTTTTTCTCATTTAAAAGCGATGATGCAATATTTGAGCGGCAATAAGTCATTCACCGCATTTTCGTTTGAATTTATAATAGTAACGAATGTCTTAGAAGATTTATGTGTTCGGATGGAATGGGCTTTGAAATTCACTCAAAATTTAGTTTCAAAATAATTTCATAATTTGTTATATGGCAAATGGCATAAGTATGCATAAAACAAAGCATATGAAGCCGAACATTGAATAAAACGTTAAACTCGCCTCCCAAATGTGCTAATTCTTATCCAGTGAAAAGTATTATTAAATTCAAAATTATCCATTTTCATTATCCATGTTTCTCTAGACATGGTATTCTTAGGTAAGCATTAGTTTTTCCTAGCATTTTACACGACGAAGTTTTACCTAATAAATTCTAGTTTTCTTCTAATATCGAATTCGTGTCCACCAACCAGCGTTTCTTAATATCATTGCAAAGTACCAAACCCCTATATTGATATATTTAGTACAAGTTTTCCGTGAATTGTAAATTTGGCAGCTCCGTTTGTAAATTCATTGAAATAAAATTTTGGAATTTATTTTCAAGAGTGATGGAACGATAAAAAAGCATGTGTTACGAATGTAACCCATTTCATTTGGTGTATGTAATCAAAAACGTGTGCTTGTATTTGGTATTTAGCATGATTGTTATAAGCCTTAGCTGTGAAGCGGATATTTGCCATAGCAAAGAGCCTGAGCCGCTTTTTTGCATTTATGATTTTTCGGGGTAGATCATTATAGTTTGTGTATTGAATGCTGGTAAAACATTTCCATTCTCACATACAACTACAACGTAACGTTCCGTATTAAATTTGGCAAATATACACACCGCACAAAGCATCCGTAAAAGCCCATTTTGACGCTTTGAATACACATGTTATACACCAAATAGTTTTGATGATAAATAAGTTTGTGCTTACTTCTAAATTGTCCATATTCAAGTGAAGCATTTGGTGAAACGCCTATTGGTTTTTTGGTTTGAAATAAAGCTACACGTAAATCGTTGGAAACCATACGGTTGCAAATTGAAACGAAAATAATAATCACTCTTGCCCGACAAACAATCTAGCACGTTTAATTGTGCTACGGCTTTGTGATTTAAATGAAAGAGAGAGAAAGATAAAGAGAGATAGAGATGAAATACGGAGTGATAGCATGAACACAGTTGGGTTTTCAAGCTAAACATTTCAATGTTAAAACTCCGAATTATACATTGAGATAACGAGCGAAAAAGCAAAAAAAAATGATCGAAACATAATTAATTTATGGCTTAGCTTCAAATACGGTATATTTCTTATGCGAATGTGGCACTGTATATGGGGTTAGTGTGAAGCTTTATGCATTCACTGATTTTCTATATGGAAAACCGCAACAAAAGCCAGTTTCAAAAAGTGTGAGTGTGTGACTTTCACAAAAGTAAATTCAAAGCAGACTATATATATCTCTCTTTCTCCCGTTTGGTTTTATCAATGGAAATGATGAGATTGAAACTGTAGCTGTGCAAGAGTGCGTGCCAAAATTACCGCATCAAACTTATTAGTTGGAATTATTATTGGCTCAATAAATGAAATCAACAAAAAGCACACGTTTTGTGCGTACTGAGAGATATGGATGAAAACATTACGGCTGTGTACACACACATGTACGCATATCACCGTCAAAATCAGTTTATTTTCAATGCATGCTATTTCCCATTTGTGGTATTACATCGAGATGCTATCGGCATTGGTACGGCTTAACTTGGTTAATTTTCTTCAGTGACTTTAATTAAAATCAAATGCTATTCATTTATTCGTTGGCACACTGAAATAGATGGCACGTAACAAAAAACCGATTGATACACACACACACACACACTTGCACGCACGTTGCGGTTGCGTCGAAATGTGTATGATTGTATGGCAAACAACAATTGAAGGATGAGGTAAAGCAATTGAAATCTAAGCAAAAATCAAATATATTTTGTCTCCTTTTCGCTGGTTGGCAAAGCAATATAAACGCATGAATATTCAACGTATACCAAATATGGTGATGGCAAAGTGCCTGTGAATGCGAGCTTGAATTCATAATTTATGGCCAATATATTTTTGTTCACCGATTTCCATAATTCTAATGCTTAATTAATGCTGTGCGAAAGAAAATGGCGCAAAGAAAATTTATGGCTTTAGATCAACGAACAGCGATACGAAGAGCTGATTCAATATTCAATCGCTGCCATCGCCAACAATTCAATCGAATGTGGAAACACACCGAAAAATATTCGATTTGCAATTAATGCAAATAAAAAAGAAGATTCACTATCTTTTAAATTATATGGTTGTTATATATGTAGTATACCGTTTGCTTGGGCCCGATGTGCTTCATCGTGCACATTCATTACCGTTTATCACATATGCTTGCCAATATCGTCGTTATTCAGCTGCGCTCGAATTTCAATTTCAGCTTCCTAATTAATAGACGCGGTTGATGTGTCTGCCTGTAATATGTCTTTTGTTTGTGCATCAATTATTTATTTCCCTTCGAAAAGTTTGATGTACAAAAAGAACCACAAAACCCAAAATGAATCATTATCCAATTCACTGAAAATTATTTTCTCATTCTTCTCGACGACCCATTCGGGTGTGTGTGCGCGTTATGCAGCACCGTCAGTGTTATCGTTTTGCAAATGTAGCCGACTCACAAATACCGTTGATGACAAAAACTAAATTAGTTTTCGCTTTTTGGTTTTGGGTTTTAAGTTGCCAATTTCATTTTCCAGCATGTCGTTGGAATTGCATTAAATATCACTATTTATTGTTACTGGCGCTTTTGCATGGTTCCCATTCCTATCAAGCATTTATCTGTCGATGACAAAGCACATTTTGTGCATGTGTATCGCGTTAAGGTATGAGTGTTCGCGTGGATCATTTCAACGATGTATGGAAATGAGCCGCAAATGACCATTTCACGAATCGTTAGCACCAAAAACAGAACACCAACCCATATAATCGTCAAAAACTAAATGATACGCGCACCTGCACATATTATGTCCAATTCATAGAATTTTTTTTTAACGAAAATCATTTTGTATTGTTATTATAACAACGTTGCATATCGATTATAGACTCATCCACTTAAATATTCAAAATCATGACATTTTCATTTATCATACCAGTGCACATTCATTTTTGCCATCTCATTTCAATTCATACCATTTTTTTCTCTTGCTCTCTTTCCCAAACACACACACACAAATCAAATGACATTCAAGTTTCTGTCAAAGCTCTTTCACTCACATAAAGTTATGTTCTGTGGAAATGTGTCCTTTTCCGGTAGCAGTAATAATCATCATATACACAAAATTCGATTTAAATAGATTAAGTTTCTTGTAAATTTGAAGCTCCCTTTCAAATGAACGCTTTGATATCTACTGATAAACTTCTAATCATCGCAAATGGTTGACAAGCGACACACGGCACTCCATATTTTCGATCTGGTAAAGAGGACTAATCGCGATAAATTTATCTGTAATATAAATTTATGTATCACCAAATTGTTACCAAATTTAAAACGAAGCGAAACACTAATTTACATTTTCAATCATGTTCATTAATATTTTTTTCATCTTTCAAAACCTTATCACTGAATGCTGGTTCATCAAAGCGAAACTTCAATAAAATAATTTCGCTATTTAAATTGTTTGTCCGTAATTTGAAAGTGGGTACTTTCGCTATTTCTACCTTTTTTTCATTAGCTTCCGAAAAGCCTGATTGCGTGAGTGTGCGCATTTATCTTGTAATTATAATTTTTGCCACAAAAATAAACAGAAAACATCATTAAAATGGTATTTCATCTGACGATGATTCTAAATGATTTGCTTTCATTTTATGAGAGAGAGAGAAAAGAACGTATTCAATTTTGCCATTCCACTTTTGCATACTTTGCGTAATAGTCAAGTACGAATGGCACCGAAACGTTGCCGTTTGATGCTAAACAACCGGCTAAGCCTATGAAGAGACAAAATGCGAATTCCCCTCATCTGTGCCATCTTGTATTCCATAGTTGAACTCAATTTAGTTACAATGAATTGAATCGAAAAAGAGAAAAAAAACAACAACAGTAACATGGCTACATAGATCTGTTGACCAGTAAGATACGTATAGCAATGGAATGAAAGAATGAAGAAAGCGTATATGTGTATGTATGCATCAGCACGCATAGATGTACAGCTCTGTGTGGCCGTGCTATTGTTGTTGTTTTTTCACTTTTTCATTTCAATGCTACAGAATTAAATTCAGTTTTTGCATCTAATTCACACTAAAATCAGATGGCGCTCATTAGCGAGATTCGCAAAAAAAAGTCTCCAATCTCATACAAATATACACCGGCTGATGCTAAATAAGCGAGAATTCATAATTGGAAACCACTTTCAAAGTATATAAATGCCGAAATAAATGAAGATGAACGATGCGCATCGAGGTGCGGAGCAGAAATCGAGAGAAAAAAATGACGTGCAAATATGGCCATTACGCGGGGTTGCTATTCATCTGCTTTCAATGTTACAAAAACGAATTATATAAATTGGTTGGGGAGACTTCCCTTGGACAATATACGCACACAAACACATACATATACTAAAACGCCGGAAAAAAATTGAGAATTTACCATGAAACAGTTGACCTTTCATCCAATTTTTACGGTTTTGATTTCATTTGTAATAAATTATAAAATGGTTGGAATGCCACACAATGTGATAACCCAAATACAATTTCGATGGGCGCCGAAGAAAAAAAACTATTTCAGATTTAACGTTGCAATCGTTGAATAAACGCAAAACTGATTGCAACAAGAAAAAAAAATGTTTCGCTTACCAGCAAAAACAAGAGTAAGAACAAAAAACAAAACCAGAATTCAGCATTATCAAATGAAAATGTGCAATTTTTGTTTGTATTTTTATTATTATAGGATTGCAATTCAAGCGAAATGCTTTTATTTGTATAAAAAGAGAGATAGAAAGAGAAAAAGAAAAAAAAGTACTAAACAAAGAATTTATGATTTCACGTATCAATGAATTTTGGCATTGGTGAAGTTGGCCATTTAAAATGCATGCAACACTTTCCGCTCTCGACAACCGTTTTCGTTTCAATTTCATTGAAATGCACAAATTCAAATTAATTCAAGAACCAAAAATTTACAATTAAAATATAATTTTCCTACAAACAACAAATAACTTTTTTGCTGAAATTGAAAATGAGCCAGATGAAAGAGTGCGAACGCGATAGATCGGAGATGAAAGGGGAAAAACAAACAAACAACAAGACTTGTTTGCCATTACATATTGTACAGATGCCGGAATTCTCAGGTTGCATTTGCATACGAAAACACGTGTATTCATCAAAAATATTTTACGAAAATTTCAAAACGATGGGAATAACAGTCTTCGCCGCTTTTCGCTCATTTTCACCGAATTGCAAATGTTTATTACTCTTGCTTCCATTAACAGTTGAAACAACTTTTTCATTAACACATTTGTTTTAATTGGATACCAAAATTGGCAGATTGGATACAACGAAAAAGTATACCAATGCTACATTTTGAACTGGATACAAATAAAATGCAAACATTCACCATGATATAGAGTTTTGGCATGATCGTGTTTAGACACGATGCACATTGATATGCATAAACTATGCTGTCCAACCAACACTCGGATGCGAAAAGTTTTGATTTATTTATTGCAAAAACATGTATGTTTCATTTTCAACAGAAGAGAACTCTACTAACCCCCATGTGAAATTTTTGAGTATCTATTGGCGATAAATGTTAGGAATGACCCGAGTATCACTTACAGTCGGCTTTCAACGCGACTCGATTTAAGAAGCGCCATCTCTTTCACGCCAGGTTCTCATATATTTTTTTCTTGCAAATATTTTTTTCTTGCAAAATTGTATAAATTGAATAAGTTTTGCAATAATAATAACGAAAATAATTAATAGAATTTATAATAAATAAAAAAAATTGAAAAAAACACACAAATATTTTATATTATATGATATGTAGCTTTGCCTTGTAGACCATGTAGAGATGGTTACGTGGAGAAAATATGTATTTGTCAAACATTGATATCTGTCAAAAGAAACAACGTAAACAACACGAAGTGAAGCTATTCTGGTGAATCATATAATATAAAATATTTGTGTGTTTTTTCAATTTTTTTTATTTATTATAAATTCTATTAATTATTTTCGTTATTATTATTGCAAAACTTATTCAATTTCTACAATTTTGCAATTTTATTTTCAAGAAAAAAATATATTAGAACCTGGCGTGAAAGAGATGGCGCTTCTTAAATCGAGTCGCGTTCAAATAGATTGTCAATATACAACGCAAGTGATACTCGGAATGACCCGTTCGAACAATTGGCGCCTTTTGAAAGGCGCACGCACCATTTCTGCTCCTTTCAATGAAATGACGAAAAAAAGAATAAACAACACATCGTATGACTCGTATATAAACAGCGTG
>NW_022198581.1:2427094-2470577 GCF_009176525.2 Contarinia nasturtii
GTGAAATTTTTGAGTATCTATTGGCGATAAATGTTAGGAATGACCCGTTCGAACAATTGGCGCCTTTTGAAAGGCGCACGCACCATTTCTGCTCCTTTCAATGAAATGACGAGAAAAAGAATAAACAACACATCGTATGACTCGTATATAAACAGCGTGTACGAAAAACAGCATAGTAGTTCATTCGATTTTTTGTATGCTAAAATGCTAAGTCCATACTTCTTCTTCTTCGTTTGAATCTCCATTGTGCGGTGAAGATCCGCACAAAGAGGAACAAAAAATACCAAAAATCTAATGAATCTGCGCCTACTATGCTGTTTTTCGTACACGCTGTTTATATACGAGTCATAAGATGTGTTGTTTATTCTTTTTCTCGTCATTTCATTAAAAGGCGCAGAAATGGTGCGGGCACCTTTCAAAAGGCGCCGATTGTTCGAACGGGGAGAAGTAAAGCTTACATATTTACCTAGTCGTTTTAATTTGCTCTAGCTTCTAGATGCACAAAAATTAATCATCATTGTTTAAGAGTTTCCAATTCACCAAACAAATGAATTCGTAAAGAAACGTGCAAATGATGGGGATCTGAAAGGTATTTACTCGTCAGAAAAATCAATTTTACAAAATTACCTTGTTCAGATTCATGTAAATAAAATCAGTAATTATTGAATTTTTTTTGGTGTGATAATATCCAGACCTTTTTTTTAGTACAAAATGAATTTATTGTGGCATAATTATTTTCATTGCATATATGAGTGGATTGTGGTTTCAGATAACCAGAATCAAGTTATGCCTTAAATGGAAGAATCAACCGTATTGATTGTGGCAGCCCATGCTCAATTTCAAGATTTGTAGAGTCGAAGTTGTATTTTATTCAACACTCTCTTTCTTCCTCTCGGTCTTTTTCATATCTTCGTGAACTGAACAGGTAATCGATGTGAAATCATCGTCTATAGTCCTTTAACGCTTTTCGAATTTGGTGGCTGACACGTGCATGAGTGTTGTTTTTTTTCGACAAATATTTAATTGCCCACATTTCATTTCATCGGTTTAGTTCATTGTTGGATGCATTTTGAGCATGTATTTTCATCCACTCTGTTCGGCTGTGTTCGGTTCCACTTTTTTCAATAACCTGTTTGGGAAAATGTACACTGTCTTGTTATGAACTCGAGAATACCTATAAATTGGCACAAGCTCTATCCTCATTCTCTCAATAATCATCATTTATTTTGCGTGTTTGTATCTTTGCTTGTTCCTTGCCATGTAAATCAAATATGGTAATTTTATGTGTTTTCATATCGTTGATATTTATGGGCAATCGTCTTTTGAATGCAATAGAAACGAAACAAGCCACAAAAATTAAAAAAAAAACATCCACAGATCGAGTATATGGTGTTGATTATATGCAGTTTGCTTGAGGTTTTCCAGTATACTGACTATACTTTATACTCTAATATTGGTGTAATCATGTTAGTGCCACTACAATTGGCCTGTGTATGTCTGTGTCTACAAAATTTGCATGGACCACTCTCAGAAAATGTGATTTAATTTACAGTGCCATTTTACGTTGCGTGCAATGATGCACATATTCAAATTGAACAATATTCTCACACTATGGCACTATGCGCGCAACGATTGCGAGACCAACAAAAAAAAAAGAGATTTAATTTACTACTACGATACTGGAAGTTATGATCATTTGCTTCTTGTTAACATGAATAGTTTGCAAAGTGGATATCAACAGTTTCAAAAGTGAAACGTCAACCGAGACACAGCGGAACCAGGGCCAATGCACATTTCATACCATCAACGATATAACAGAATAAGCAAAAAAAAAATTAATAATAAACAAAAACCCAAACAACAACGGAATGAGAAAACGGTAACGAGTAAAATGATACAAATAATTTAACCGCACTCATGTCCATTTATTCGTCTCATTTGTTGTTTAACTTATTTATTTATTTTAATATTTTTCATGTTTGCTTTCATTCGGCCACTGGGAGCGTTGTCAACGATTAAAACAAGTTGTTGACAATATCATCGATACACACAACAACAATAATAACAACTAGAAAAAAAACCATACAATGGACAAAAACAATGGAAAATAACCGAATGACTGTGTTCAATTGATATCAACGGCGCCATTTCGCGAATAACGAACGGAAGACAATGTTAAAGAAAGCATCGTTAAAACGGAAGGCAAAGAGGAGAAAAAAGAGAAAGAGAGAAAGACTAACAACTGAAAGGAAAATGCAAAATAATGTAGTAGTCGTTTTGTTGGTATAAGAAATGGACACGTTTTTTTCCCACATGCCATTCAATTGAGGAGAAAATTATAAAATCATGAAATATCGAGCAGTTCATATATATTTTATTGTCAAAAATAAATTATGCTTTCCTTTTTATCGCTACCGATCTTATTAAACCGCATTTTTTATATATTTGACATAAAATAAAGAGTTAAATTGATATTTTTGTGAAATTATATTTTTTTCAATGGACTCCCCACACTCCAACCCTAACCAGTGGCAATAATTACAAATAGCATTGCGTCGATTTAATTTAAATGTAAAAAAGCGTGATATACAGGAAAGACAAAAAATTGAGCGTGCGCGCCGAAAAAAAATACGTAACAAAAGTTATCATTGAAAATGTTGTTTGTAATCCTGAACAGGGACATTGATATAAATAGACTCTTTGAGCAAAATAATTTCTGTTTTATAAAAAAAATATGTAAAAAAACGTGAAAACAATACAAAAAATGTGTATTGTAGACGCAAGGATCATGTACAATGGTACACAATACCCCTGATAATCATATTCTCCGCTCACTTGAACATGCCATTTCATTTCTCTTTTGTTATTTTTGTTGTTGCCGTTCTCATAAAAAAAAATCCATAATTTGCATATGGCTCACGGGCGCGATTCTTTTTACCCGATTTATCCCGTGTGTTGTGCAAAAATATTAATAGTGTACTTTGCAGCAAAAGAACACCAAATAAAAAAAATGTTGAATGAGTTACCATTGTTTGACATTTCACAATGGCGCAAAAAGCCCGAGTTAATACATTTCGAGATTTTTTTTAAACGCGTTTTGATGTCATTATATTTGTACAACATAAGCGTTCACGTTCTAATCTTTTCTTATCAATGTCATTCACGCATCTCATTTATTCTTGGCTGTTACACATTTTTCGACATTCAGTGCTCATGAGAAGCGATTAAGATTTTGGTCGGCATTTTAAGCACAAATGAAATGTTATTTCGTCTAAAACGCAAACAGTGGATAGAAAATAAATTGGGGGTATATCTTGATGGTTTGAAACGAGAAGCCATATGTTTGGTGCAAATAAGGCAATTTTTTCCATGCGATAAATTATACGAAATCGATGCCGTTGCTTTCTGTAAGAAAAACCAACAAAATTTTTAATGAGAATCGAAACGAAGCAAGAAAATGTTTCTAGTTTTTTAAAAAATATTTCCGGTACTTGAGCTCATCTCAATTTTCCGAATGGAATTGTTGCTGAAGTGGCAAAAAATCACTGTAATTACAGTAATTTTTCAGCCGAAAAATTGTCATTCGCAAAACAAGATTTGTGAATAAACGAAGTCTGTGTGTGTCCGAAGAATTGGTACATTTGTTGCCGTCGCTGAGAAATCATGGTTACTGTTCCATTTATGTAATATTCAAAGCTTTATATATCATTTCAAAAAGCTAACAAGACGAATGGAATGAATTACAAATCTCTCCTTCCCCGGGATTTCTTTTGTGCCAAGCTGCTGTTGAAGCGCCCATTTAAATCATTTGATTAACAGAATCGCGTTTTATTCTCATATTAAAGGACCTAATTCGATGTTGCTGTTATTTTTCGTGTCTTCATATTATCACGCGGAGACCAAACGATATTTTCATCGAATCGCTTCTTTTAAGGCTGAAACGTGTTTCTTGTTACCGCCAAAAGGTTCCTTTGATTATTTTTTGCATGCCAAGAAACAAAACAAAACCAAAAAAAGTAGCGAGTGATTCCCAACTGAAAATGAAACGAAGAAGCCATTTCTTTTACCAATTATTTTGTCATGGAATATTTTCGTGTGTCGTTAAGTTGGTGTGAGAGCCTATTTTCGGTGAAAAAGCGGATGGCTTATGTGCATTATAATGTGCCAAAGTATTTAATCCAATTATTCCTGTGAATGGATTTAATGAAAGTCAGAGCACAACAAAATATATATTTTATTCGGTGTTGTACGTATAATTTGTGTATTTGTGAGTGTGAGTAAGTGTGCGAATGATGTGCCATTTTTTGACGCTTCATGTCGAATATTGAAATGAAAAAGGAACAGTTGTTCGTTCCATTTCTATTTGGCTTGGGCAAATGTTCGGCAACATAATGATACGAATATAAGACGTCTGTCGATGTTGTTGTTGTTGCTGCTGCTGCTGTTGCCGTACATTATGGCATTTGGAGTTGTTGTTAATTTTTGTGCATGCGTTTTTCTAGTTTTCACACACAGCATGAAACGATAAATACGGAGCCATGCACACACGTTCATGCTTAACAAAATACCGTACAAAACTATTGTGTACAAGCAGCAGGCCTTGATTTTGACAACGACAACGATTTGCGTGCATGAGTTCCATATTCTTTGATTTGGCGGCTTTGCTTCTTTTCATTCACATTTCGTATGCGATGTGCCTGTGATGCCTTGAAATAATTCTCCTACTTTTTCTTTACGATTTCAAAAACTTATTCAGTAAATCATATCACGAACATTGCAAACAACACGTAAACACATCCGTACATTTCTTTCGTCTATGCTGTTGTGCGTAGATTTTCATTTGGATTTTCGTTTTTAGCGCTGAAGCCGTTAAGCTTTTTTGTTTAAAACTTGCAATCACATCTTACCACCACCGAGACACCGCTTCATTTGGCTCATTTATATAAAATGGTAGACGTTCAACACGTCTGCATTGTTCTAAACGTCGATCTCTGTTTGTATTTTTTTTTTTTTTTTTAAATGTCTTACAATGGTCTTTTTTCTCTGCTATTCTTGCTCATTTACCGTCAATTCATTACACCAGAAAATATTCAACCAAAGACGTGAGTAACGATAGTGCATGCACAAATGCTATTTTCACTGAAACATTAGCCTGTGATAAATATCAACAACAACAAAAAAATTGTTCAATCACTTTAAATTGCTAGCACAATTTTTACCAGAAGTTGACACAACAAACAACTTGAACCGAGAATCAAGTAATTCGAAAACATGGCCAGAGATTCATATAATGGATACACTAAGCCAATGCATTACAATCATATCACTTGATTTATATTCATGTGGTTTCATCAAATGTTTCCTCCTTCGACTCTAATGACTATCGATTGACAGTGATGCACCCTACTCTTGGTTCAATATTTTGGTGACTTATTCACTAACACGCGATTTGTCTTCGATTGAAAATCATGAAGGAAAAAAATCCAACAATATCCCTTGAAAAGATTCAAATTGAAAAGTGATTCCAACATTTTTGTTGCATTTCACTTAAGCAGCAATTAATTCGCTCCAACGAATGTGCACATACCGCATGACCCTGGCAAACTGAATTAATTTATGCGTTCATTTAACCAAGATAGGCATGCGATATTGTCTCGTCGCTTCCAATTTTTTTCGTCAATGTATCGTTTTTTATTCGCCCAATCGTTTTCAACGCGGTACGAAGAACATTCATCACTGAATACGTTTTAGTGTAGCTAGCGCAGATGGCGAATTGTGGTTGAAACAGCGGAAATTCGTTACGCACTACTTACGTCGTCTCATCAGTATTTGAATGCACAAAAAGAAATGGTATATGAAAAATTCGATGCGTGTTGAATGAATTACGGACCATTTTTTTTTGGCAACGACAACACAGGAAAAAAATTGATATTTTAACAACTTTGGACAGCATGAGTGTTAAATGTGTATTGTAAAACGGATCCAAACTCATATTGAAATGGCCATAATTTTTACATTCCAATTAGAAGTGATGCAAAACGTGACGCTGTGTAGCATATTGTAGTCGAACGTCTCTCTCTCTCCCATTTTTCGATAATTTGTGACAATGCCAAATCGATGATGATTTTTTTTATACACCAACATCGATAAGAACTAAACGACATAGTGAATGTCTGGCAAATAAGTCTTGCATTACATGGGTTTTAAAATGTTGGTTATGTCACAAATGACCTCTATTTCTTAATGTAATTAATAAAACAGCGTGCGCCATGGAAATTTAAGCTATTAAATGAATTTAAAATAAATCAAATGTACGTGTTATTGTTAAAATGGTACTTGTTAGGTGACAGGTTAAAGTGCTACCGGGGAGAATTTTTCATTTAAAATATCTCAATCGATTTGTTAAAAATCGGTAAATATCAACGAAAAGTGGCTGACTTCTCTTGATCTTGTGTTTTTTTTCACTTCACTGCAATGGAAAAAAAATTGGGTTCAATGATGTCATAAGAGATGGCCTGGATGATTAAGATTCGGATAAAAAATCTCCAAACTCATATATGTGTGTCAAACGAAAAATGTGCATTTTTATGTTGTTTGTCCAATTGGCCATTTAGTATGGTTTTTAAAATGTCCAACTTTAAAAGTAGGATTTAATAACATTTCTAACGCTTTTTCAGCTTGGATTCTTTGTTCAAACATTTTGTAGAAACGTTCATAATTTTCCGTGAAAACTAGGTTTATCTAAGTTTTGTATGGAATCATGCTGAATATATGCAAATTTTCTGAATTTCCAGATAAATGATGTGAATGTCAAACTTATGTTGGGTCATTATAGGCGGATCGGTGCGTGTAGTGCATAATTCGCATGGTTTTTATTATGAAATAATTAATTAAAAGGCAACTGTATTTTTGTAGCTCGATTTCGAAATGAATTTAAATATGGATAAAAATCAACGATATTACACGATTTGCCAGATAAATGTTCATTTTTTACACGGTTTATCGTGTGAAAGATTCAAATCGTTTATTTGAATGCAGTTTTAGTTGGTGAGTGCAATGCCGTTAATAAAATAAAAATTAAATAAAACTACTGCTTTAATGTTCAACGTTTCGAGATTTTTTTTTTTATTTAATTTGTAAGATCAAAAAGATCACATCCAATTGTATATTGCATAAAAATTACATTTTATTTGTTTCTATTTTTTTAAATTTTCATTTTATTATTTCGATGTGCGAGGATGTCCGTTGAAAACCCTTGATTTCGTTGTTTTGTTCTCTGCGCTTATGTAAAATTGACGAGAATGGTACCGAATCAACATTAAATGATTTCATTTAACCTCATCTATTTCCACATCGTTTTGTATTATAATTAACTCAGCATGGGTGGAATAAATTCTCCACTGTTTACTGAAAATTGTTAAATTTCAACAGCAAAAAACTCACATGTATACACGCACACAAACAACCGCCATAAGAGTGATCCAGTGCTTGCAAAATGAACCAAATGAATGTCGAATAATGAAACACCTCAATTATCCATTGTCATGGCTCATTATTTTTATCCGTAGATTGTGCATACATACATTTTTTTTCTGTTTGTAACTCTTTATCACTATCTCTTTCGCCGTTGAATTTCGTTTGTTATATTGCCCGGACCATAATTCACTGGACAGTGAAACCGATAATAATTATTAAAATTAATAGAAATTCACAAAGGAAATGGACCGAATATTTATAAACGGAAAATGAAAATGAGCGAACAAACGAACAGAGCAGAGCCGCATAAAAAAACGGTTTAATAATAAAGTCCATTATTTGGCATGGAATATAAATGGTGCATTATCGTATGATAAATAGTTGAGGCTTAATGTATATTCACGCTACATATACAACAAAGATTGTACGTATACACTATACATACCTTCTGTCTGTGTATTTTACGACGTTTCGTTTTTCGCACATACATTTTAATCAGGCGGCGAAAGATAATTTAACATTTGGTGCGTGTTCCGAATGTGAGTCGTTGTCGAACGAATTCCGAAAGGCTTTAGTGTAAATTGGTTACGAATGAGGGGTACACGCATGACTGAGAACAGAAAAACTGTTGATAATTTGCATAGGTCGCGGGTCAACATATCAAATTACCAGGCGCTTTTTAAGAAACGAAAGACATTCATCGGAATGAAATCATCTTTGTGTTTGCAAAACTTGTAGTTTCGAGGCAAAGTCGATTGCAAAATCATTTAGAATAACAATACGAAACGAATTCCTAAATGGTGTACAAATAATATTCCATGCTTGGGGTTAAGCTCAACTGAGGGAGAAATATGCAATTGCAACACTCTCTCACACCAATTCAAATGTGAACAAATGCATATAAAACGTTGCATTCACGTTAATTTGGAGCATTGTTTCATGAACATGTGGGTGAAGTACTGGCAATGAAATAAAAGTGCTGTAGCAAATGCGAGGCGCGACACATAAATTGATATTTATGAGCTTGGGTACATTTCATTTAAAAAAGGTCTTTCTCGTTATACTCACTCTCATCTTGCACATTGAATTGCATGTAAATGAAAAAGACAGAAACAAAATAAATAGAGATACTGAATAGTTGATCCTGTTTCGCCTTCATGATGTTGTCAATACAAAAACACGATTTGCACATTTTTCTTGCGGTTGTCGTTCTATCATACAATGAGCAACTTTTTGCACAGTTGCAGTCTACCATCAAATGGCGCACACTCTCTTTCGCTCGCTATCTCTTTACTTTTTCAATTTTCGACTACGAAATGGATAAAAAAAGAGAGAAAATCCGAACATGAACAAAATGACATTTTACTTGGCATAAGAGAGTCGAAGAAGCAAAGAAACATCATTTTTATGTCGATGAAATTCGAACAACAACAAAAAAAAATGCCAAAGCAATTTTTATGTTTTCATTTACAATATATTTTGCTTTTTGCCGGGACAAGAAAAAAAAAATGCCATTTCGATTTTTGCATTGCGCTCAAGCACTTCACATTGCACATCATTTTAAAACAATAAATACGTGATAGTTTAGTGAAGTTGACTTCAATTTTCAGCCAGAAATTCCAGATTGAAAACTGAGGTAGAGAGGGCAGAGAGAGAGATAGAAATAACAGAGAATGGCGATGTCCACCATGATGATCTTGTTTAATGGCACCAAATTCAATTAAAATCGTTCTGCATGCTCTCCTTTTTTTTGTCTGTTTTGTCGTCTTTGCCATCGGGCAATGTTGTCGTCTTTGTAATCGTCTTTTTCTCTATGGTGATCATCTCATTTTTTTCTCTTTCTTTCTTTCTTTGAGTTTCTTTATGCAATAAAATTGCGAAATTCTTCTCAGCACCACCTAAAATAAAGAGATAGGGAGAGACAGAGAGAGAGAGAGGTGGAGCAAGAGAAAGAGAGACGAAAAACTCGAATGCATAAAATGTCTGTAATAAACATATTTCGATTCAAGACGACCAGCATAAGTTTGAAAAAAAAAGAGTCATGGAATGAACATACAAACGAGCAGACCAAGTCAATTTTAATTTACTTTTAAATTTATGACTCATAACCGGTGTGTGTCATTGCATCGTCGGCATTAGCTCTATCGATGTCATCCATTTCACGTCCAGCAAGAATCATTGATCGAAATGTGGCTTGAAGCAAAGAGCAAATCATCGTGGTAAAGATTGGCCATGCCATTTTTCTTCCTGTGCTTGAACCGGTAAATTTTTATCCAACCATATACTCATCCAGACGTTTGATTGACAATTTCTCATGCCGTCAAAAACCAAAAATTGCGACCGACGATGGGCCAACACACAGAAATGAGTTTTCTGCTTTTGATGCAAATGAAGTTAAATTTTCTTTATTGTTGTAAAAATCGATGAATTTCATTAAAGTTTTTTTTTTACGTATTAACTGAGCCTGAAAGCAATCTCTTTTTGATTTACCGAACCACATTCAATCGAATTCACTGTGAAGCCGAAAGAATAACAATATTTTTTGTTGTTGCAGGAGTTCAATGTTTAAATGCGATCATTTTCTGTACATTGCGCCTACAAGCGAAACGAGTTGTCTGTTAGACTATTCTATTGCAAGCATACAGCGTTTTCGTGCGTAAAATGCCTATCAGTGGAATTATACAATGCCTACGGGGCCTGGTTTTTTTGGTGTCCATGTTAAAAAATAAAATGCCATAAATTTTAGTGGATTTTTTTTACAAAAATTTAATAAAGTGCTCTTAAATGAAATGTCGATAAATAAATTCGTTCGATGCGTGTTTTTCATGTTGTTGTTACGTTCGATGTTGTTGTATTTGTCGTCATCGTCGTGTTGCATTTTATGCAACGATTGTGTTTTTCAGCTTCTACACGCTACCAACGCAAAATGTTCCTTTTTGTTAATAAATTTTGGATCGCTCAATGGAATTATTATTTGGTGTGTAGAAAAGGAGCACTTGAACGAATGCGAAGAGTTCACGGAAACAAGTTGGATGTTGAAACCGATGTGTGTGTGTGTGTGTTTGCAATGTATGCGCGCGCGAGGTACAGAAAAGGTGGCAAATGTACATTCGTGATGTGATCGTGTTTGCGATAGCAATTTTTTTTTTGTTTATGTTTTCGTGTATGTTGACAGTATGTATTTTTGTTTAAATGGCGTAACCAACGATGTATGTTCACAGTCTTCTTTTGGTCAGATTTCTTTTGTACTGTGGCCCAAGACCTTTGTTATTACATTTAAATTTGCCGAAGTATTTTTTAGTTGGCGTTTAAGCTTGCGAAGAAAAAAAAAATCAAACGCAGCACGAATTTTTTTTTTTTCGGTGCATAAAACACATTGAGAGCGATCTTATTTTCATCGATCGTGTTTATTCGTGTCTTTATGTTGTTATCATGCGTTGCTTCATTGTTGTGCGTTATAATTACCTAAGGAGTCAGTCGCACACATATGTTTTTTTTTTTGTTCTTTGTGTACTTCTTCGCTGAAAACAAGAATCGGCTCAAAATTTATGTGCTGAATTCGGTTTGTCAAAGCAAAGACGACAAATAAGAAAACATGGCAATTTAGCTGCTGGCTGAGAAGTCAACACAACAATTGAAAACCAAAGCACAAACAGCAGCGTTTTATTCACAAATTTTATCGTTTCAAAAAGAAATAAGTTTAAAGCAAAGGTGTGTTTCTGTTCAACATGCTGCCGGCCTTTTAGTATGTATATTTGTATGCAAATAAACTATTGAAGCGGAAAAAACCGACGACAGAATAAAAACCAAAGCGAAAACGCACATTACGCACCCGAAGAAATCAAATTATGCATTTTGAACGTCGATTAGTTCTATCTTCCGTTTTGTCGCATTTTCTTGGTGTATCTGATTCGTTTTCTCAATGGATTTGTCATCCGGCAACAACCATTTTCGTTGCCAATTAATGCATGCTCAATCGATGTAAATAACACCGAATAATTTGTTGTCGTGGGTCGTCTTGATCGTTAAACATACCACCAAATGCTCATTCTCTTTCTACCTCGAGCGAATTCGAAAATACATACATATAAATGAGCGCATCAAATTAAAGTTCGACACTAAAAGCAAGAGATTTACCACCTTATCTCGACACCATTTAATTTTGTAAAAGGCTGACTTGATGCCACTTTATTTTGATAAAATACAACCAACCAGTCTGCAAATATCACATAAGACCATAAAAAAAAATTCAAAGTGCTAAACGATTCACACTCGCCGAATCATTCTTATTCTTATTATTATTGACGCAATGATAATACGAATACCCATAAAATTATCAGATTTAAATACCTAACAATCGTCAGATTTATAGTTATGCTCGGTTTTGGTATGGCATTTACAGTTCGGATAAGACTCCATAAATGTGAATGATAAAATGGGATTATCATGCGATGGCATTAGATAAATCAGTTTGTTTCATTTATGCATTCATTTTCCGTGCCGCATTCAATATTGAATACTTTCGTACATAATTAAAATTATTCAAATTTTATTGAGTCAAAAACAATAGAATTTTCATTTTCTACGAAATCAGAAGCGATTTTGTGTGCGAATGAATTTTCGGAGAGGAGATTTTCTTTTTCACAATCACGTTTTTATATATGAAAGTCGTATTATCTTGATGAACGACATAACGCGCAGCATTCACACAGACAATCTATTTATGGACTCGCAATAAATGTAAGCAATAAACATAAGCTAGACGAAGAAGATGGTCGACGCCACACATTCTCAAGTACACTTTATCGATCGCATCATTTAATTCATGACCACTTTCATCTGCTTGTCATTTCGGTTGATGGAACCGATGAGCGAGATAAAAAAAATTCTATTCAAAAAAGATTGCGACTGTCTTCAAGCGATCATTGTAATGCAATTTTCAAAATTACAAACGTAGTTTTTCGATTCCATGCGTACACCAGTCTCAGATTTGACCTGACCGGTTGATTGTGCATGCGAAATATTCATTTTGCAATGTCTTTCAACCGATATAAATGTGAAAATAGAATCGATAATCGAATCAACCATCATAATAATTACAGTCGTTTATCGATGCCATAAAGAGCTTCAACTCATCATAATCATTTCATAACATATACACAGCATTATGCTGAATGAATAGACTCGACTGCGTCGCGCAATTCAGAACAAACACACAATGACTACCATAAAAATAAAGTGGAAAAGAAATGCAAAACTGTAATAAATCGAAACAATAAATAACATTTTATGATACCTTTTTGTGTAGATTATCGTCATGATTGTTATGATTTCCAATTCATTTCTGACTCCTCTTTTGCTCTAGCTTTGTTTTAGCTCTCTTTATATTTCTGTTTTGTCTACGATTGAGTCTATTTGCCATCATCAACACGTAATTTTGATGTGTGCTCAAATGTATAAAGGTGAATATGAACTGAATACTGAAATCAGTCCCGTTTATCTTTTGGGGTGTATTGAATTTACAACAGTATCATTGCGCTCAACCAATTCAAAAAAAAAAAAGAAAATTCGAAACAAAGGCGAACGTCTATCGATGTCTATTGTTGTTTGATTTCCATTATTATTTCCTCTCTGTCTTTTCCCAACCTCCTCTTTGTGTATACCATTACAATTCGTTTCTTTTGAGCAGTAGTACTTTGCGTCAATTTTAATTAGTTATTTGAGATGTGTGGCTTTTGTGCAACGAATTTTCACCAATCGGCAATATTTTGCAGGCAAGAAAAACAACTTACATTTAACTAAGGCGGTATTTAACGTACTAACTATGTCGCTCGAACGAACACATTTTCCTGTCGAAATGAATATGGAGTAATGAATGAAAATGCGCCAATGAAATGAGCTCTTGACACGCATTCACACTTGGATAGCACGGCACACATAGCGTTTGGCACGAAGCTCGATACGATGAAAATAAAAAATAAAAATACTTATTATGAAAAAAAAGAGAACAAAAACCCAATCACAATACATGCAGCGTATTGTCTCATTCTCTTTTGGCAAAATGCACCAAGCGGAACGAACGAACAAACAAACAAATCAAGTAACTTCCAAAAGACACATCACTATGAATACTTTTACTGTTGTTTCACAATGCAAACAATTATGATGACAGATGGCCATATGCAGTAAATTGGTGCAATTAAATATTTTCTAAATGTGCTTGAATTTTCTCTGTTTCTCTGTTTTCGCGCGAGTTCGTCTTTTTTTCCCCGTCGCATCTTGGTTTCTATAAGTGTTATACGGGTAAAGATTTGCGCCCCACAAACAATCATTTTGTTTCATTTCGCGTTCTCTGTGTGCAAAACTTTCGCAACAACTTTGCCGGCAAGAATAAAACACAATGGCGCTGCAAAAGCAAATTAAAAAACAAAAAGACTCACACTTTTTTTTTGTTCAACATCCTTCTTTATCTGCGCCTCTGAATGCTAGTTCTGTATTTTCTTCGTACGATTTTGGTACTCATATGTTATGTATGGGATAAATTCGATAAAAACTTTCACAACTTAAAATTGCCTCTAACTGTAGCAGGCAACGCAATATCGCAACCCTTTTTCCCGTCTTTTTCGAAAATCAAAGTTGTGTAATGGCATGCTTTTAATTTCAAATCTAAAAATGTCATTAAATGAGAAATGAAATTTTGCGATGAAATCGTCGAGATAACGGTTCTGGGAAAGAACGGGACACTCACATAAAAACCCGAATATCAAATAAAAAAACACAAACTTATGAAGACGACGAACATGAAAGGTACACACGCATCGGAAACAATAAAAACATAATAAGATTTTTTTTCGTTCGTCGACACACACGTTCACATCACTCCTTCTGCTTCAATTTTTCTTACACACGAACCACGCACACATGTTCACGTACGCAACCGAATTGTTGGTTGCCATCATTAAGGTGTGTTTCTATAGGAGCTCGCTCCCTATATATAATTGCAACTAATAACGATAAAGGACACGTGACACCAATTTTAGCTGCACAATACTTTTTCATTGACATAATCGAATCGAAAGTACGTTGAACATAATTTCAAAAAAAAAAAAAAAAAAAAAAATGAAAAATCTGTCTCTCTCTTTTTCAACAAAATTTTCCCACTTTCACATTTGTTCCATGACAAAATGTCGGTACTCGAGAGATGGAACTTTAAAATTTGTTTTCCAATTTGGTTTTTGAATCAAAGGCAAAGCATTGAGATGGTGTAATATGCATATTTAAAGTCGCATGAGAATCTATAGCTTCAGTAATTCATGTCATTCTGCAGTTTCCCATCATGTGCCGCTTTCGTACAAATGCTGAAATGATAAAATGTGTCACACGAGCTAACGAAAGAAAGTGAACGACATTAGCTTTCTACAAATATTGTACCATCGTCGTCCTTAGTGGTTGATTTGCTGTGCATTTTCCTTATTGTTAGTGTGTTATATATGAGTGAATAACGATATATATTTACATTTCTCGCGCTTATAATACGTTGCGCTCATCATTCTAACATATAGGCAAATTGAGAGAAACAGAGAGCAAGATAAAGACAGCAACACGGAGATAGAGAGTAAAACTCATAAAAATCACGTTAAAAATACGAGTTTCAAATGTGAATTATAAGTGACAACGTATGTGTATGCACATTTGTGCTAAAAGAAATGCTGTTGTTTTTTCGGCTTGTGCAATATTTTGTTCGCATGTGAAGTTTTTAAAGCGTGTTTGCGCTTCAATTCAATATCCGGAAAATGTTGTACACTCTCTTCATATGAGTATCTTGACTCTGACTGTCGACTCGTCTTAATATAAGTTTAATGTCATTGTAAACGTTTTGCATGCTTTTGTTTCCATGATGAAAGGAGCCGTTGTCGTATCATTTTCCTTTGTCGAGGATTAATATATTTTTGCTCGTCTTGTTATGCTCAAATAACGAAAACAAAAACGACATGATCAAAAAAAGAATAGTGGCCGTACACAAGCGATTTGAAATCTAGCACTACTGCATTTGTCACGTTTGTGAATAACGTTTTAAAGCTCGAAACAATTTGTCAGCATGTAAACTTAGTTACGTGTCGCTTTCTTTCCTCCATTCGTTTTTCATCTATTCAATTTGCATTGTGTTTTGTGCGAAATGCAATATATGTTATACTTTTCCAACGATTTTCATCATATCCATTTTCTTTTGCCAACTCATTGTTTTTATTGGCCTGCGAATTTTTTATGATCCATTTGTTTATGCAGAAACTTGTGGAATAATTTTTGTTTCCTTCTATCTGTCTTTCGTTTGTTTTGTTTTTTCTTGTTGTTGTTTCGAAACGTGGCTGTCGTCATCATTCTGCCATTTCCGACGTCAAACCACAATAAATTATTCAATTGTAAAAAGGATTTTGCCGTACATCATATTCTCACTTTTAACTTCCACTCGATGGATATGTTGATGATTATAATTGTGACAAAATAAAAATTTAACGAAAGACGAAAAAAGAACGCAACAGAATAAAATGCAATTTTCATAGCATCAGAAATTTTTTAAATTGAAAAGTCATTCAAATTTAATGACATTAAATGTTTTCAAATATATTTCCGCCACAGGCGTCTAGACAACATGTCTGCGATGAGCCTCACATGCAACGCCAACCGCACTCAATTCCATCACTATCGCAATAATACAATCAGCATTTTTGATCAGCCGTCAAACAAATAGACATTTTTTTTTCAATTACGTTTCTTTTAACCTTCTGATTCAAATCAACAATTACTTACAACTTAAATTTGTTTTTTTGTTACATTTTTATAATATAATTTTTATTTCACACGAAAAAAAGAAGTTTTACTAATTTTTAATGTAGATTTTTTCATCATTTTCCGCTCAATTCATATTCTTAATTGAAATAAACTCGACTTGAATACTAAATATTGAATATTTGTCATTTATCGGTCGGTGCGTTTATTTATTAATTTTGATTTTTTTCCTTGTTCTGGTTCCATTCTCATGAACAACATGTATAACTGATCCCATTGATTATTTTTCCTTCAGAAAAACGTGTGCATTGTGCGACGATATGGAATTTCAATATAATTAGATAAAGAGAATTTAAGCTTGAAGAACGTGGATATCGTTTTGTTACCATTTATATTTAAGTGCGATACATGTTCGACGATTGGCACGTAAAATGCATTTTTCCCTCAATTTGAAGTAGAATGAGAAATTTCATTGAGAGATTTTTCTTTTGTTGAAATTTTCAAAAGCAATTGCAATAAAAGAATACTGCGATAACAAGTATTTCGATTCAAGGTGATAAAAAACGTTCATTTCCACCGACTGCGACTCTCAATGCTGATTGCTTCTGCACGTACCGTTCACATTTAATTTGCTCAGTTAATTTTCCTATTTGCTGATGACATAAACGGAGTCAGTGTAATTACTCGCAATTTAATGATTTCATTTTTTTTTTGTGCCCTCAGAACTCGTATTCGGTTTCGCATATCGCAAATAACCGTTTCACTCGGCACCGTAAGCCCCGGCAAAATCACATTGACGGCAATATCAATGATACTAAAATGCTATCGCCGCTGTTGTAATGCTTGTTGTTCTCGTTCGTTTGCTCACATGTATACGTGAATTGTGTGTTATGATTTTGTTCCTTCATCGACATTTTGACGCGATTTAATCGAATATTTTCACCTTTTGCCATTTTTCCAATTAAAATCGAGACAATGAACAATAAAAGTTGCCGCCACCACGTGCAAACACACATAAAGTTGAAAATGGTTTTGATTGAGATGGCACCGTTGCGTTCAACGCGCGAAAGAATTTCATTTGTACAACTTTGATTTGACGACCGATCGATCCCTTTAATATTATACTACTGCTGCTGCTTCCACACACACACAAACTTACAAAATATGCCACTTGTTTTCATTGGTTTTTCATACATGGTGAAAATAGTAATTCAGTGGAGAGAAAAATCGAAAAAAATGAAGATGTCGAAAAAATGCAGTGCATGAAAAACGACGCGAAAAAGAGCAAGAAGAAACAACATAGTAGCGACAAGTGGCAAAATATTACATTTTCCAATAAAATTGTGAAACTTTTACAATTTATTTTCGATCGGCTATATCACAAGCATACCTATATCGAATTTCACAAATATACACAGATAACTGAAACGCGCAGAGAGCGTGAGAGAAGGAGAGAAAAAAACTCCATTGATATTGTTGTACTTAAGTTTTACATTGTGGGTGATTTTTTCATTTCTTTTTTTTTCATCGTTCAACACAAGCCATAATTGGATTTGTTCTTGTGAGAATGATGGCGATTAACACAAAGAATTTGAACCTTTATGATTGATGCGATTAGTTGGACATGGAACTTGAGATGAGAAATGTTCTCTTCGAAAAGATTGCGAATCAGTTTCAACATTTGCCATTATTTAACACCAACACCGAGACACAATAGATAGCACAGAAAAAATCAATCCATCGACCCAAAAAAGCGATTACATCATTTGTTCATTTTTTGTATGTGCTGTGGCGTGCACTTTATTGGCGCAAAGAAATTCCAATGAAAATCAAATTGTGTCGAAATTTGATGGATCATTATTACAACGGATTTGATTCACATTTAGCTGCAAATATTCGTCAAACAAAGTACGTGAACATGAGGGAGTGACAAAACTTTGTTGTTTCCAAATCGAAGCGAAGAGTCTTTTCACCACTGAATACAATGTACGAAGAAATGGAAGGAATTTGTGGTCGATTCTCGATTATCAAATGCCATGTTTCAAATATCTTGAAGTGAAAATGGAAAAATTTCCGTGACTTTGCAAAAATAAATTCTTCGATTGTGATGCACCTGTTTGTTATTTACTATTTTGAAATAAATTCACACATTTCACCCGAAAAATATGCGGTCAAGTATTTGTCTGCAACCATAATTCCGATCGGCAATGCACACATCCGAATCTAATATAAAATTCATTTCGATGTTTCTTCCAAAAATGCTATACAAAAAAAGGGGAACAATAAAAAAAAAACAACCGAAATCGAAACTATACATCGCCACCATACATTGTGGCTGATCGAAAATACAGAATGTGCTCATATTTTGTGTGTAATTTTTCTGTTCGCTTTTCAACCGTTTTCATAAAAAAATCAACGCGCAGCCAAGTGCAAATAGTTATACCGGGGTGTTTTCAAGTATTGTGTACAACTGCATTGAAAACGAAAATTCAAAAAAAGAATAGAAAATAAAGGAGAATTGAGACAAAAATCACGTGTGGCATGCAGACCGATTTTATTTTCATTGTGCACTTCCGATTGACTCTTCATTTTCAGCAAACTTTGGTAAACGATCGAATTGGAGCGTCATTTGTAGTTTTGCATGCAATGTATAATGGGTAATGTTTAATGCCAACACCATTGTTCGGCTTGGCGGTTCGATAGACAGGAAAGTGAGTGAAAGAAATATACAGAATGACGGAGTGAATGAATGAGCACTTTGCAAAGCGAGTGTTAACAAAACGTCACACAAGATATTGACAGTTGAAAGAATGCCAATGTCGGCATTGTTTTTCCTATCACACACGCTATTTGCCACACGCTCACTTTATTGTAATTGCAAATGCAGTGCAGTGCTTCGGTTGTGAGTGCCGAGGTGGACGAGTAAACACAAGAAATGAACTTGAATGAAGCATAAACATTTTATACCGCATTTTTATAGCGGTTCGATTGATATAACGGTCCTTTTGCTCCATCGGATCGGTTTTGTTTACACAAAATGTGCGCTTTTTTGGAGTTGCTGCATTCGCGCATCGCCTGCCCGAAATGCGATGCACAAAGTTTTTGCAAATGTTTTGTAAAGCAATGGAATTCAATCGATGTGATACTTGTATAAGATACATTTTTCGATTGGATTCATTTTGATC
Source organism: Contarinia nasturtii (assembly GCF_009176525.2). Classification (NCBI taxonomy): domain Eukaryota; kingdom Metazoa; phylum Arthropoda; class Insecta; order Diptera; family Cecidomyiidae; genus Contarinia; species Contarinia nasturtii. Next base: position 2,446,543 of record NW_022198581.1, read on the forward strand.
AAAATATTAGTTCTTTTTCTCTTTACTCGTTGCTCAATTATTCTAACAAAATAATTCGAGATTTTGTTGGCAATCAAACGAGTCTCGATGCATGTTTTCCCTTTTTAATTTTGAGAGCCAAACGAATTTATCTTTATCGTTATAGCAATTGTCGCAATTTTTAAGAGTTTTACGTGAAATAGAGATGAACACTTGATAAAATAAGCAAAAGAACAAAAACTGTTACGATTATAATCGGACTTTTGTGTGACATTTAATTTTATTTAGTGATTTTGATTTGTTTATCGAGCGTAATGGAACAAAAAATGGCAAAACTTTTGGCTCAACAAATGCAATGTTAATGTGTATGTATGTGTGTCTGCGCACTTCGCTGCTGGAGGGTAAAAAATTGATAGCATGAAATTTTATGAGAATCGAATGCAATGCACTCAAAACACATTCACATGTGCAACACCGAAGTTTGGATACAAAGTGGAAGAAACTGTAAGAACTACAAACCAAACCGATTGAACTTCCAACATTAAAGTCATGAGCTAAGATGTAATAAAAGTTCCATAAATAGAGAGAAAGAACCTGCTCTCTCTCTCTCTCTCTCTCTCTCTCTCTCACAACACACATCAAATGAAGCATGCAGAGTGAAAAAGCATCTAAAGAAAATGGGAAGAGAAAGAGAGTGAAAAAACACACTGTATGCCATTACGTATACACGGATAAACACGAAACTTTGCGTCGACAAAACATATATTACATTTCTGATGCGCTGCAAAGAAATATGAACAACAAACGATGACGACGACGACGACGAAGTAGCGAAAATAATAAAAATACAAAACCGGAAGGAAAATGTTAAATAAAAAGTTCTTGGCAACTTTTTTTCTCCTACTCTTTGCTACTTGTGATTTTCCATCATTTTTTTTCAGTTGTTGTTCATTTTTGTTGTTTTGTTTTGTTGATATTTGTGTGTGCTTCTTTGAATAGTGCTACATGTGTTACACAACATTCTCTGTTTGGTGAACTTTTTGCTTTGCTCTTCTCAATACATTTCTTTCATGTCTGGCCGTAGTTTGTGAGGCGGCTTCACATCTTTCTCTCTCCGACTCACTCTCAGTATATTCATTATCATCTATGCCGCCGGTTCTGTCATTTTGATTTCCTTTTATTGCGATCGTTATGATTTCGTATGCTGTACTGTCCTTACCGTACGTTGAATTTTAACATTATTCGCTTTTATTGTGACAAACTTCTTGTTCTTTTTTTACTGTGTTCTTTTATTTGTTTGTTCGATCATTATATAGTAAAGAATTGTAACACTGGCACTTCACGCGCGAGCTCCTCTACACTTCATTTTTTTTTATCTATGCATGTTGTTGCTGTACAAAATTTAATATTCATTTTTGATTTGCTACATAATTTTCGATTCTTCAACTGAAGATGAACCGAGTTTCTTCGTCGTCATAAACAGTGGCAAAGAAAAGGAAGACGGAGGAAAAAAGCAGCACCAGGAAACAGCAACGAAATCATATTAAATGTCAAAGTGTTAAAAAAGTTTAAATGCTCGTCGTATTTTTTCATCGTTTTCTCTCTTTTTTCGCTTCGGTTTGTTAGCGACTTTTGAGTTTTTTTGCGTGTTTCTATCGTACTTGCAACGTGAAATTCAAAACATCATTTTAAGGGCAACGGAAAAAGTTGAGCCAAACAATTTGTGGCTTTTTTAAATTGCTACAATGAAATATTGCCAAATGCATACTCTTCGTCATAATTGAGCATTTTTTAATGAAGTCTCTTTTTTACTTTTTTATCCATCGGATGTCTTGAATCTTTATTACACGAATTATAGAATTGACTGGCTTAAATGTTAATTATTTACACAATTATTGATTATTTACGCAATTCAAATATTACTTTTCATATTTGTAAATATTAAATTTAAATCGCTTAAATTATATACAATCACAGCGGACGGCAGTTTGCCGCGATTGATGTATGGTTGGAAAGCCCTTGGGCCATCAAGAAAAAACGTCAAAGTTTGAAAATCGGTCCATGTGTCTTCAAAGTATGGTCGTTTGAAAAACAGGGTCAAAATTCAGTTTTACGACCATAGATGACACTAAATGAGTCGTTATATTAAGTTTTTATTCACAGTACACAGAAAAATTATCTATCCTATTTGATAATAAATACTTCAAATGTTGAAAAGTCTACCGACTGTAACTCATAAGAAACATATGTACATACCAATCAAAATATTTAGAAAATAAACATTACATTACAAATATGCAGACGAACAGAACGTAAATTTAAAAAAAACTCAATTCGTGATATTTGTAAAATGTATGCATATTTTGGTTGAGCTAAGCTAGGTTTGAGCTTATTTCGCTTCTGAATTCAGAGAAATATTGTTTCATTTCAACATTGTTTCAGTTTTTCGGTTAAAATTATTCATTATCATCAGTAGAAGTATTTTTCAGAAATAAACACTTGTAAGAAAATGAATCCATTAAGAATTCATATAAAGAAATGGATCGTATGATGTAATAAAGCTAATCTATTTGCACTAAAAATGAAAATTTCATTTTGAATTGTAGAACCATCGTTCTAATCCTAATGTATTTCTTAATGTACCAATCGAGAATCGCATTCAAACATTCGTTATAGAAACTAAACATGAAAAATGGCTCGAGCTTCTTCCCCTTTTCAAGTTATTTTCAACCTTAAAAAAGTTATTAGATAAAATTCATCGTTCAATCCAAGTCATTTTTAATACACAAAAATCGTAAATATGACAAAGGTTTCAACCGAACGATATATGGTTCAAAAGTCTTTTTTAGACTGATTCGTTACCTTTGTTTACCACTCATATTTATAGTGCGTTAAAAACAATTTGATATTTGCCTACGTAAACGAAAAAATTTCTTACTAAAAAAAAACAGCATATTTCATCATTCAAATTAAACAATTGTAAATATCAACGTCAGCACCGTGGAACCTTGTGATAGGAAAAAATTTCGGAATAATTTCGAGACCTCAGGATTTGTGTATTGTCATTGTTACTAACGAAAAGCGTTAATATTTGGTCAAGTGTTCTAAATTAAACAAAGTAAAACTTGTTCTTTCTTCTAATTGTAAGCAATTTTTTAAGCTATTATTATTCACGCGACGATCATGCCACCAAATTGGAATACAGTGAATCCAAATAGTGATCGAATACGTTACTTATTTAAACAGCTTTTTTTCTAGAATTAAAAACCTAATATTCTTCTACTGAAATGAGGCGCTTAAAAATATTCCATCCAAAAATATTTATATTCACATTATTGCCAATGCAAAAATATTGAAGGAAGAAAAAAACAATGAAATGAGACAAAATCGATGAAAACCGACTGAATTTTCTGAGATATTTATTGTTTTGATGTTGATTTAAAATAGATAGATATTATGTGATGACGATGCTTCCGATGAAGATCCCAAGCGCTTGGCATAAGATACAACTGAAACCTGATCTATCGACATACATGCAATATTCTCTGTGTTTTGAAATGTATTCACTTCGATTGATTGAGCTGTGTATGTATATATCCCAGAATAAAAAGGGACAAGAAAAAAAATTGTCTGCAGATTTTATTATCGGAAATAAAATATTTGCACTAAAGTAAAACTCTCTCCATAGAGTGGCGAAAAAGTGTGGCTGTACTCTGTATTTTGTTGTGTCATTGCTGCTGTTGGTTGTTGTTGTTGGAGCGCATGCAACGATAGAATAAACGCTGCTTGATGTAGACTGGATCTGAACCCATATTTTGTAGTCTGTTAAATTTTATTTTGCCTCGATACAAAATGATATCTTTTTTCATTTTGGATTACATTAGTAGCGATTCCTTGGCTCATACACGAAGACATCAAAAAGGAAAAACATGAGGAACGAGAGAGAGCGAGAGAAATGATCGAATCGTTTGATATTCGGATATTATAACCTACAACAAATCATTCAACTACCAAACCTTAGTCTCATCTATATCTTGCCATCGATTTATATGCTTATGCTTTCTTCCATCATCCAAACACACACACACAAACTGAGAGAGTGAAACGAATAAAGAGAATAATATGATTTTATTTTGCCAATATCTGGGAAAAATTACGATGAAAATGGAAAATATACCGTTTCACCGAATAAAAGCTGCGCTCACGATAAAATCGAATATCATATCATTTCACTTCATCCGAAAAGGATTTACCATATTGAATAAGTTTCAATTGATGCTTACAATGTTACAGTACTGTATTCCGTGTATGGGTGTGTGTGTGTGTGTGTATTTGTTATACATGCATCGAGTCTTTATTACTTACCCAGCGCCATATTTTATGATTTGTATGAAATTTAAACCAAGTGCAAACATATCGAATGAGCCTGATTCTTATTTGATTGTTAATGAAACCGTAAACGAATGCGTAACCAGCACACGATATAATGTGATGGCAAAATATAAATTCGAATCAATTCCGATTATTCTGTTATTAAGTACGGGTTGTTATAGAAACATTGTATCGACGCAACCATGCATACCGGAAGTACTTGTAGAAAATATTCTCAATCGATTGATTTCCTGGTTTTAATAACTACATTTATACAATAAACAGAGTGTTGCAGAGTGTTGCCGAGTGTTGGAAGAGCGAGTGCGAGTAAGCTTGCGTGTGAATTGGCCTCGTTACAACGTATATAAAATAAATGTGAGTTAGTGACAAGAGTATTCTTTCTAAATACCCATAGAGTAATAGATATATAGATATTTTTCTTTCACATCACGACCGAAAAAAGCCCACAGTACACACTTTCATCTTCTTATAATAAAAATTGAGAGTCGATGCGGTTACCTTTGTACATTAAAACAAACAACTTTTTGAGCACATAAAAAAATGTGTGCTTCATAAAATTCCGCTTTATATGCACACAGTGACTTGGCCATTCGCACAACTTTACTCATTCTGCGCACTTTTATATTCATGTCATCATGTTGCACAACGATCTTATCTCTCATGCATTCAAACACACACATTTTTTCTTCGGCAAGCACAACAATTTCGATTTTTTTTTCTCCAGTTGATGGCAAAAAGAAATGATAGGCGGCCGATGATCGTCACTCAGCGTAACAAATTGAAATTGTAGCACCTGCCAACCAAAAGATTTTTTTTCTCTTCAAGTTTTTCGCTGAGTTCTTGGAAATAAACAAAAAAACATTTCCATTTAGATTGATTTTCATCAATTTTCTTTCGGACAAATAAATAAAGCCATACCAAGGAAGAATGCAAAATGTATTCATTGATCAACATAATGATGAAAGCATCTGGGCTGTCATGCACCTATTTGCATATTTGCTTATAAAATATGACCATACATTTCATTGAAATACTTCGGCCAACCGATGCACACTTTTATTTATTATTATATAAGGTTATTCGACTTGAAAGTTTTTAATTTTTTTCCATAAAAAAACAAACCGCATTTGATGGAATCATTGAAAAGCATGGTTAAATTGGAGGCATGAAATGGCATTTTATGGAATTTTAGAAGTGTAAAGAACATCAAAATTAGAAATTTGTCTTTCAGGTGACACGGGCTGTAGATTAATTGGAATTAAACCGTAGAATAGAATAAATCGTAGTAACGACGTTTATATTACTCATGTATGGCTCGGTAGAATGATTCGCATTTCGTTTATAGTTTTTTTTTATTGAAAGAAACGATCAAACATATGGAAATTACATTATGACTTAATTGACACTTAATTTTCGACAAACTTTATTTTTTTTCTTATTTTTGTAAAAATGTGAAATTTGAGCTATATTCATTTATGCACCAATCGTGATGTTTTGTCTAGATAATTTTTTTCGCAGATTTTTATTTTTAATCCGACCGTCGTGAAACTTTGGGAAACTTAATTTTTTTAAGAGTTTTTTAAAATTGGGTCTTATTGGGTCGTAAGGGGAGCTATGCTATAGTATATTATTTGAGGGTATATAAACATAATACAGTTAAATTGTATCCGGTTCCAGTATGATTGAGTTGTACATTGAACTTGGTTCTGAATTAACACGGTTCAAGTGATTTATGTACAATTGTACACTGAATTACTGAAGATTTTATACAAAAATTCCCCCAATTGAGATCGATATAATTTTGATGTAAGAAAAAAAAAACATGTTTTTACAGTAGTAACAGCGGCCAAAAACACAGGTTTAATCCGGTAAATGGATACGCCATATGTTTCATTACTTTACACCCAATAATTCATTTTTCCATAATATACTACATATACATTACGGGTATATACGATTAAAATAGTCTAGTCATAATAAATAATTTCTTATACAAAATATTCATCATAGGAGGCAAACCGTTCGATTTCAGTTATACGTGAATAAAAAAAATACGCATATTTCAAACTATAAAGTATTATATTTGTTTGTCTACGGTTTAAACAAATGAAATTCCATTTCCAAATATAAAATATACGAATTGTGTTTCTGTTTAAAACGTACAAAATTGTTGGAAAATAGGATCGAAACTGGTGGAAAATTAAAGACAAACTAGTGGTGGATAACAATGAATTTAATTGGATTGTTCGCAACGGGAGCAAGAAAACAAACCAAATTACATGAAATACTGATCCAAATAATGTATGGGGCCAAAACAGCTTTCAAAATAGTTTCGAATGATCTGAGCAATACGACAAATTTTCTTCTTTTAAATCCACGTTTTGCTTGTGAAGATTTAAATTGACACAATTTCATTTTGGGGTCAGACCATTCACACAGCATATTTCAATTTAAGATTGCGATTCATGGTGATTTTCAGTATTTCAAGCCTCTCCTCATCGTGTATGGTGGTGCCAATTTTCGGATACTCATTGAACTGAGCGAATACATTTTAAATTGGTGTATTAACCGGCGTCCAGGCAACAAATGAACAATTAGGTGCAAAACAAATGCCAAAATCACTCACAAAATATGCCTGGTTACATGTGAATTCATCCCGAATCGTTATCAGGCGTTTCTGGGATGCTCTGTGGTGAATTGGAGAATGTCATGTGCACGCATTTAATAAATTATTTTATAGGGTTAAAGTTGAGCGATGCATACATCTTAATTCGAATTTAATGCGATACAAACACACATCCACACACATTTTCAAATGGTTTTCGTATTTCGCAAAAGTTTTGGTTACACCCAAATGCACGCATTGCCATACGCACTCCTTCTAGACAGAATGTCTGTTTATTGGGTCACATGCGAACAACATACTATTACACATGGATCGAAATATAAATGCCTTATCATTGCTATTGAAATGGATGGAAAGTTTCACATGTGGGCAACCCAGCACTCACACACACACATGCACACGAATTTGGATAGAGAGAGAGAGAGAGAGAGAGAGAGAGAGAGAGAGAGTTAGAGAGAGATTAGAGCAGTCGATCCCAGCAACCATACAAAAATGAAACCTTTTACACACAACCAAAAGATAAATGTTACCAAATACAATAAACGAACTTTCTAAGTTATTGCACAAGGGATGCCCTACTCTACTTGGCTACGATAGGCTATTTACAATAACTGAATCGGCTATAAATCATACACATTTCGGATGCCGCAGTTCAAGGGATCCATGTCAAATGAGATGAGTTTTTTTATATGTTGTTTCGTCCACACAACGAGATAATTTAATCGATCGGTAGGCATTTTATAGAAGACGAGAGACCGAAAGAGAATGCTGTCCGGATATGGTATGTTGCTTCAAAGTGTCGAATCTCTAGTATTATCTCACTTTTCGATTTTCGTGTTGATTTTGATAAATTGCATTTAGATAAATGAGCATTTTTCGAGCACAATATCAATAAGAGCTTCCGAATCTCGATTGCGGTTGAAATTGTTATTTCCCAATAAAGAAATGGAAACTAATTGAGATTGAACAATACCATATGAAATCGTCATTTTGTTTTGCTCGATTCTTTTTGCCTAATTTTAATTCTCTTTGTTTCGTTCAACTTCAGATTTGGAATCGGGAGTAGCACGGTTCAACGGTGTTTGGATTTATTTTTTCTTTCTACTGAATGAAATCTGCAATTTATCTACAATTCAGTTGTGTCTATGTATTTCCACCAGTTTAGTCAATTCAATTGTTCAACGCATTTGAGCAATCGTTTGAGAAGCATTTGAAAGTGAGCTTACACTTTGCCATATTGTATTTATTCGACAGTCATAAAAACACATTGATAAAATCCCGTGAAATTGTAATTGGTGCAGTAAAAAATAGGGGGACTTTATTTTAAAATTTGTGGTTTTTGTTCTCAAAGTACAATGTGATCCGCAAATGGAGAGCGAGCGACGGCATCAAATAGATAATTACAAAGCAGCAAAATGTTGAACAAACATTAGCGCTTCAAACCGCTGCTACGACTAAATTAAAATAGCAACATTCTCGTTTTTCGCTGCTGAAATTGTACGTGTGCATGTGTTGATGGTACGGAATGTTCGTTATTTTTCCATCGTCATTCTTTCATCAAAATCAACATCAGAAAATGAATGTGAAACGTGAAGCAGACGTGATGTGTGGTTTTGATTGAAGAAGTTATCCTCATCTGAATGACACTGAATGTGCATAAAATACAAATATTTGCTTTAAATGTAAACATTTTTGCCAAAAGTTTAAAGTCATTCCAACGATAAAAGATCGCTTTGTGTGTGTGTGTGCATCGAATAGACCCGAGTTGTGTGGTAATGAACGTTGGGGCAAGGGAATTATATCGTTTTGTTTGCTGTGTTGTGTTATCAATGTTGCGCGTCGATTTCGCTTGGCATCCTGTCGACTGTCTGTGATGATGTCTGATTCAAACTGTAAGACTATATTACGACGAAAGGATTCAATTAAAAACTGATTAAACATTCATTGAGAGTTTTGCAATTGATGGCTGAACATTTTGGCGTTGGTGTTTTTTCTCTGCACATTTTTCCACTGCAGAAACAAATGGCGAACCTAGTTTGACTTAATAAATAGAGTTATTTCTTGTGGCACGTCTACCAGTTTTCGACTATTTTCTTCTGTCTCTTCTATTTTTTCTATTCCTCTCTTTCTTTCCCTACCTCTTTTGGATTGAAATCATTGAATGCTGAATAAGAAATATTGCATTACGCTACTTGCGGTCTATTGAACAATTTATCATGTTTACACTTACATGCGCAAGTGGCAAACGCGGTTTTCAGAATTTCAAATTAACTCAAAATGAATTAATGCCAAGCTAGAAATTAATGAAAACCGAGACGAAGAAGAAAAAAACAACACACATATATACTTAACAGCAACACAATCGACTGTTTCCAACTACGAACGAAGAAGCCTTGAAAACTATGTTGAAAACCCTTTTTGATTGGTTCTTCGCACTAAACACGCAGTTCTGTTGCGTGCGATAAATAGTTGCTTCTACTTGAGTGGAATTTTTTTTGTGTGAAATCATTAAATGTGGTGGCGAGACGGAAACTGTTTTGGCCCGCATTTACATAATAGCTTCATTGCAGTAACAGCCTTTATTAAACTGCCTTAGAAAGATGAAAATAAAATATAATGTATCATTTCTAATATTGCTGATTTTGGGTGCGTACCAAACAACCGAATCCATGTATAAAGCAATGTGGCACAATTTAGTGGTGTCCAAAAAAGAAACTTCAGCGCACTCACAACAATTGAATTGCCCCTTTGTTTCATTTTCTTGCGTTTGTTTCGCGCGGTTCATCTCGTATTCAAATTTTATGTATGAAAATTTATGCGCGATTTAAATCGAAGCTCATAGCTCAAGAAAAGGAAGAAGCGACGAAAAATTCGAAATGAAACGAACAAAATTATTCCCTTCGACGGAAAAATGTTCACTCGAAATCGGTTGGTGTTGAACAATTTTTGTATCGAAGTGAAAATGAAACCAAACTGAACTTATAATTTGGTTGTGGAGTGTAAACGAAGAGAGTGAGTGAGAAAGAGAGAACAGATGCGCTTAAAGACAACCATCGCTTTGAGCTGTACTACGGTTTTTTTTTCTGAAATGGTACAAATATTAAAGTGAGAGTATGTAAAGGCAAACGAATTGCTCGAATCACTCCCGTGGGTATCGTATCATTCTGCATAATATTATTTTTGGTTGCGCGCGAACAATCGCGCGTATAAAACAATTCTTATAACGTTAGAGCAGTTAGAGATGCTTTGGCAACTTTTTCTAACTTACAATGAAATGTATTGATAAGAGAAACCGAGACTTATGTGCATAAAAGCTTGACTCTTTGCCACGGATTACAGTGAAGCCAAAATCCAGACAAAGTAGTCCACATTGTGAATGTATACTTTTATCGTTTTCGACTGTTTAAAATGAAGCAATCAAATTTCTATGCGATTAACTGAGATTCGTTTTTTGGTGGTGGCGATGGAACGTGCATTTGGTGAATGAAATGAAAAGTCACCCCAACTAAAAGTAACCAATCCAGATTAGATCAATCCACATAGTAGCAGTTGAATTGCTGTTGATTTATTTTTATTGATTCGATGAAATGTATGCCGAAATTTTTATGACAGACATGAATGTCGATAAAATGATGGGAAAAAAAATACAAAACCAAAAACTAATAAAAATTTGGATTCAACACTTGATAAGAGTTTTGAGGTTGGATACTTTTTCGATACTTCTTTCGAGAGGTTAAACGCAGCGTGTATGATCCCGGTGAGAGAGAGAGCAGGTGCTTTTCGAGTCGCAATATACATTTGCCAAAGCAGAATTCCAGAAGAGTCTCCTCGGCGGAATACATATTACAATTGGCTTGAATACAAAGTGTTTTTAGTGGTATAGTTTCATGCATAACATGACCCATTCTGCGTAAAGCCATTCGGTTTTTGGGGCAAGAAGTGGGAAAATAAAATCATTAGACACATGAGAAGCGAAATGACAAAATGATAAATTATCCATTTGTAGTGAGTTTTTTTTTCTCATTCTTGTTTCCTCTTTTTCTATGTCCGTCGAGCATATTCACTTTGTACATATATTTGAATCGTAAGCACAGCCATAAATTCATGGTCGATTGCGAATGTGTGTGCGCCTGTGTGTGTATCTGTGCACAGTGTTTATTTCTATTGGCGAATGGGAAAATTGAAACAGAATACATGGGAATACAGATTTTAAGTATGCTTGATAGAAGTGAATCTTGGAACAAGTAGAATAAAAAGCGACATTTAAACTCTTACATGCTTTGAAATTGCTGCCACGAACCTCTTGATATTTCACTTTTCTCCTCCTCTCTCTCTCTCTTTTGCTTTCTCTTTTCCATTCAACACACTATGAAATGAGTGTTTTCGCTCGGACAAAATGAACTATTGAAAATATCCATGTTATCTTTTTTTCGTGGTAGGAATATTTTTGCGCTCCCTTGTTGGAAATTTCTTCCATTATTCGAGTGAACATTTTCTACTTTTTTTCTTTCTCTCACTCTTCGTTATTTCCATCGGATTGCAAAAGCATTTCACCACTAAGTGATATCATTAATCATGTTGTGCTTTAGCGCGTAGAAACGACGATTTTCTTTTAGCCAAAGATAATGAGCCTCAGGTTTTGTTTGTCTCCGATCGATGCTCGGCATGAATGTGCATTTGCAAGACAAAAGCACGGTTTTTCTATCACAAATTCACACAAATGAAAATGTGTGTGTGTGTTTAGTTGTTGGTTTTTTTTTCGCGTTGTGAAGATTCCAAAAATATTTTTGCCAAGTATCGCGTATTTCATCATGTTGGTTTTCATCGTGTGCTCAATATTTTTTTGTTTTTTTTCACCCGATGCAATAAATTCATTTCACTTGTTATTATTCGAAAGTATTATTATTATTTTCTCTTCCGACTATCGTCGTTATCTCTTTATCCCTATCTTATTTTCATTTTTCACTTGCTGTCATACAATTCACAGACATTCCGCTTTCATTTGTCGCCTTCCATTCCCCAAACAGACTTATCCATCTTCGTCATTGTGCACGCAGTGCTTTTGCTTCGTCTTTTCTTGTTGCTGCTATTAGTTTTTTTTGTCTTTTATTCGATTCATTATTTTGACGCTGAGCGGTTGAATGGTTCACGAGTGTCAGGTATATTGTCAACATTTGGCCTGCATTGCAAGAACTTTACTAATCGTTTGATATTAAAACTAAATAAATGATTGAATTTTGCAAAGAATTTTGTGAATCTTTCAAGATTCATTATCCGATTTTCTTGTTTATTTTGTTAAAAACAAATTCGGATGAAAAAGTCTGTTTGGGTTTATTCACCCGAATGAAATGAAGTGAAAATAGAAATCTTCAAACATCACTGGATATGCGCCATCAACTCCATTCACATATTTCAAAATTCCAAAGTAAAAGCACAGAAAAAAAAAATTTAATCTAAAGAAACACCCTTTGCGATTTTCTCTCATTGTTTTCATTGCATTTTCCATTTTCTTTGAAAATCCATGCCAAGCAAATGTAAACAATAGCTGAAATGTTTCATCGTCAACAAAATGTCAAGCAGCATAGCAAAATAATTCATCAGCGAAGAGCTGAAAGCAATTTTTTTTATTGATTTTTATTTGCTGGACATTTTATCCTCTGTTTGCATCAATTTTGAAAAGAATTTGAAATAAAAAACAACAACATTTGTTTATACTTATAATAGCTTTGGATTTTATTATCCGCGACGGCACAAAATCGCATCCTAAATCGGCCAGATTACGTGAAAAATTCTTGTGAAAAACGCAAAATTACGATGAAAATATTCTTAATTCGTTTACAAGAAACTGCTTAGAATACATCCATTGTCATTAATCTGGAACAGTTTCAGCATCGAAATGAATCGCCCAGTTATAAGCTGCTCGCGCTCACAACAAATTTGAATTGTTTACAAGAGGCTGGAGAGAAAATCGTCTCATCATCTCTCATTAAAAAATATAAAAACATCCATTATTTTGGAAGAATAAAAAAATCTCGGTTTATAAACACGAGGGGGAGCAAAGGACATTTGACACAGAAAACAAAATCACGAGATACATTTTTAATTATTTTTGGAGACGATATTTGAAAAAGAAAAAAATTATGACGCCATTATCCCATTGAAATTGTATGAAATAAATGAGTGTTGTTTGTCTTTTAATCAAGATTTCTTGTTTGTAATCTTTGAATTAGACAGACATGCAAATAATGTGATAGCTTCATTTTTACAACACTAGGCTTCTGCGATGAATTGATACAGCATTAACTGGTCTTGACAATCGATGAATAATTTTACACCAATGTGCCGACATTGATTTGTACAAGCGATTGGCATGCGACATCCAATTTTCTCTTTCTTGTTCTATTTATTTAGGCAAAACTATCTTTATCGCATCATTTGCAGTCGTGCAACACAATGGCATGATGAAATTTTACAAGTTGTATTCTATAAATAGAGTTGCTTCTGGAATTTACAGCGCCGAGAAGCAATCGTGATGTCGTGACGAATGAGACAGTCGAAAATAAGCTGGCGAAACAATGAAGAATAAAAAAAATGATCTGTATTTTGCGCATAGTGTCTGTCTACGTTTTGTTATGCGAAGACAATGTTTATCCTTTGCTTGCTATCTCATCCTCTCTCTCTTTCTCTCTTTTGTTTGCGAATAAAGAATCGTGAATAGTTCTGCTTGTAAAATATTTCGCGTTAGTATAACCATATTGGTCAAATGAAGCAACGCAACCAGCATTGGTTGAAACTTTCTTTTTTTTTCTCGCTCAAGTTAAACCCGGTCGCCCAGACAAGAGATGAAAAAAATACAATTTTAACTATAACATTGAACCCGTACAACAAAAGATGTGATTATAGTCAAAGAAGGTAATTGGTACGGATTTCTGGCGAATAATTGAGAATATCGCCATCGGAGATAAATTCATTTGTGCGAAAATGGTTCGTTCGTTCATTGTACGCACATTTATTTATATTGCAATCTACATCGTACACATGATTGCTAAGTATAGCCTTTACGCGACTATTTAAACATTTTATTGTGTTGATATTGTTGTAACAATCATGAGCACGCACGATGCAGAGTCGTCTGTTGGCGATTTTTTTAGGACAAAACTTTGTTAGCATGAAAATAAGAGATACGATCAACGCATTGAGCGAGTGAGATGGAAGACCAACATGAATCGAATGGTTTTTCCAACGAGTTATAAGGCAAAATTATACCCTCACATATACATACATGCCACAGCAGAAAAGTTTCGAATGGAAAAGTTTTGTTTTTGGTAGTTTATCTGTCTCGTGCAAAAATTACATGAAAATTCTTTTAGTTTTGCGATTCGTTACTTTCGTGTTTTCATTTTGAAAATGGAGGTGGAAAGACGGTGGTTTGTTGTATTTTACTTTAACTTGGATTTGCACCGAATTACTTCTTTACACATTTGATTTAAAAACTTTTAATGTGTCTTGTCTTCTCAACATCCCATGGGGTTATTTTTCAGCAATTGTGTTTCAGTTCATTCGGCGAACTACAATGTGTGGTCGATGGACGATAAAACAAAACAATAAAAAATGAGAGAGAGAGAGAGAAGAAAGAAAAGTTACAAACAAATATGAATTATCCGTAGAACAAAGAAATCTTCCTCGGTGTTTCTATTCCATTCTCACCGATGACAAAATGATCAAGAATTGAGTCTCTGTCTTTGTCTGTTTGTTTATTTATTCATTTGTTTTATTTCACTTACAAAATTGAAACTTTTTCAAAACAATCAGACAGACAGCTACAGCTGGCTGTCTTGTGACAGTGGTAAAATGCAATCAAAACGAAAGTGTAAGAATGGAATTTGAAAACTGAAATTGATGTGACCGTTTGTGCTTGAATGTAACTGCGGGACAAGTGTTAATTGTATTATGCAAAGATATTTTTGCTCCAACTTATTTCAAACAACTATAATAGCTCAGTTGCATGCAATGACATTCGTTTGTTTGTTTGTGAGCCAGCCACATACATACATACATCTATAATGACCAAGAGGCAGCAGAATCGAGCTGAAAATTATTTAAATCGTGCATCAGGCAATTTGTGCCGTTGATTGTGTCGGATAGGCGGAAGTTATTCAAACAACAAAGAAAAGAACGATACAGGACGAAAATGGCGTGAAATGGAGTGGCGAGCATTTCACAAATAGCATACAGTGCAATGCCAAACAATCAAAGGGAATGAAATGACTTTATTAGAAGTTCAGTGTTTGTGCGTGCGGGAGATTGTATGTTGTTTGTTTTTCATTACATCAAGTGCACAAGAGAGTGTATGTGAGTGTCTCTGCCTTTGACTATGAGCATAAAACTTTACATTGAATCTAATGTCATGTCGTTTTTTGCCCATCTTCAGGTTAAAGAATAGTTATATCAAAACAACAAACCTTGCATTTTACTAAATAACTGATGCTTTTGTTGAATAGAGGCCGATAAATACATCGAATATTTTCCATATTCTGAAACACATTTATTCACTTTCTGACCATGTAATCCTAAAGTAACGTGTTGGTTTCATTTCATGAAATGTGTATCAAAGGCAGTGAAATCCAGGGAAATTTTATCAAATTTTAACCTTCACTTGAACCATTCGTTTGAAATTGAGAAATTTGTTGTGCTTTCCCTTCTGATCACCGTGGCTTGTCTTAAATATTGTATACAATTTGAGGCATTATATTGATCCAATATATATTAAACGTTGTTAAAAGCATAGTAAAGAAAATCAATGAAAATAGTCATTCATGTTGAGTTTAATTTCTTCCAAAAGTTAAAAAATAGATGCAGTAATAACTAAGGATTTTGTGCCAAAATTAAAGCAACTTTTTACCGTTTTAATCAGCAATGGATTTCAATCACGGTTTTAATCAACAGCAACAGATTCATTTTTCAGACTTTCAGAAAATCACTATTCCGATAAACTGTGATCAATTGTCAAATTTTGTTAATATTATTGCACAAGATGAAATCACATTTATCACAGTTGCTTAAGCAACATGCCAACTTGGTAAGCGTCTTATCCCCAAAAGCGGGTAACCCTTCTTTTTAAATAAGTAAAATATACTTTCGACTGCATGCATATAATTGTTCAAATATGAACTGATAGAAAAAGAAAAGAATCATACACACTAAGATACAATCAAGAAGAAGAAAGAAAACAAATGCGCTCTCTAATTTCAAGTCCATTATGATATGCTTTTGTCTCATTAAAAAAAATGAAAGAGTGCTACCCCAAGAGCTTGCCATTGAATGGCATCGCTGACAAAAGACGGCGTGCTAAAATGACACAGATAACAATAGTCATGGCATCAAGCATGGCAAGAGCCCAAACACTAAAATATCATTGCACGCATCGTCAAACAATAACCTTACAGAGACCATTCAGTATCCTCTTGAGTTTCAAGTATGCAATCACTACTTCTTGTGATATATTATTTGCCCCGTTCATCTTTTACTTATGCTTTGTACTCTTTATCTCTCTTTCTTCCTATCTCTCCCTACAGCTTTTGTGCAAATCCAAGACACTCATCGGATCTCATTAAGAATGAGACTTGATTTCATTAATAATGCACAAATAACGTGTACACAAATCGTCAACAGCGATTGTCACAGTAAGCAAAAGCGGCACATTCATTAATCCATCCATCCATTCAATGGCGATTGTTTGGCTGCCTCTCTTGCAAATCCATCTCATACATATGCAATGTAAACTGTTATTCATTTGGCTCGAAGGTTGGTGAATCAACAAAGTTTCATAGTAAACACACATTAAAAATGAAATATCATAAAGGACAAATGATTTTTATACCGCGCATGTGTCCACCGATTGTATCGTTTATTTTATTTTGATCTTTCGGCGAGGAAATGTTATGCAGGAAATGTTATGCAGAAAAAAAAAAAAAGTAAAATTTCACACGAAGGTAATAATCTCAAGTAGGCATCATCATTTTTAAAAAGAGATATTGGCGGTTTTTATCTGATCAATGGCAAATCCCAAAAAAGTCAATTCAGACGATTTTATGCAATCAGCTTCAAGCGAACACTGTATTGAACTGGTAATGATAAAAAAGCACCGATAAGACACAAATAATTAGCTTCGTCGCGGAAATTGAAATGGGAGGTGAGAATTTGTTCTAACACGTTCAATGCCACTTTGACGTGTCAAAGTTGTCGCGCAAAGAAGATACGAATAGATTATTCATCGTGTTGAAAACGACACTTGGTTGAAGAGAGAAAAAAGAACCACACGAGCAGCAATGTTAAGATTTAATAAACACTTGACACAAACAAGGCTCATCACATTGCAAGTGATAAAAGGCAATAAAATTGTTTGCAAACTTTTTTTTGTGCGATTCCATTCGAGTTTTCATTGAAATTCCACCTCTATTACGGCAACTACACATTTATTCATTTTCACCGAGCTCAAATTACAAATAAAGCCTGAGAAAAAAAAGTTAACCAAACAAATATCCAAGCCCAAAAATAAACCCACAATAAAAACTGATCATGCGATATTTATTGGTGTATTTGATGCTGAAGCATTGCTGATAAAGTTGCATAAAAAACAAAAGTTTTTAGTCAACCAGATGTCAATTACTATTTTATGGAATCCATAATATGAACAACAACCACACCATTTATTTGTTTTTTAGTTTTTTCTCGCATTTCGGTCATTTCATCGGAAATTGCGGTACCAACGCTCGTGTCAAAAGCCCAAGTCCATTTTGTGATCAAAAAATGTTCGACAAATTGGTAGCGCTGATTTTGTAACCAATGATTGGCATTATTTCGGAATTCTGGCCGAACACATCAATTAAAATCCGTCTGGTTTGGTCCCATATATTGAAATTGAACATGGAAAAGGTTTTACATGTTTTTTGAACGTAGAATTCACGTCGTTGGATAAATCGATTGAGAAATCATCATTCGAAAATGGTCATTTCCGAAATTGCGTTCATTTAATTGCACAATCAAGCAATAAAAAGGACTAACATTGTTTCAACAATAAATAAATAAATGAGTTTTGTGTGAATTTTAATAACTTCATTGTTGATTTATAAGGAAAACAAGCGAAAAATGAACGAAACAATGTTGGTCTGAGCATTCAATCCAATTAGATGTGTTGAATGAATTTTGAAATGTTCATCATTTTTTATTGAATGGCCACAAGTGTATTTGTGATTAGTTGCATGCTATGCGCACAAACAAACATTGATGATGACAACAAGCGTATGGCGGAAAATGATGTCAAGTTGATTACTTGCATCGTTGAAATGATTGGCTACCAATTCACAAGTGAATTAAATTAAAATACGAACACGAACCGAAACAATGAATTACAACGTAAATTCCATACAATTCGTCGCTGTTGTTGCCAGCATCTTCGTCGTCATCGGTCGTTGTTGTCTTTCATGATCAACACGGTAATAAAACCGAATGCTCGTACAGAATTTTTAGTTTAACAAAAACAACAACCGAGCACACAGAGAAAAATGAAGAACAAGTTCGTTCAGAAAATGCAATCAACGCTCAAAGAATGGCAAAATAAATGGCAAATTGTATGAAATCGTTTAATCAAAGTGTAACTCATAAAATTGCATTTTAACATTTCGGTTATAAAATTCCATGCATTCGTACACGAACTTTGGAAGAAGAAAGAGATACAAAAAAAAAAAAAACAAAGAACGTTCGTTATTTCGATATACACTCTCTCGTACAACGCACGGTGCGCGCACATAAATAAGTGCAAGTCGGAAATTTTTCTACCATCACGCCAAATGAATAATTATTGCCATTGCGAAAATCGTAAATCAATTAAAAAACAAACAAGTTTATGTTTATACGGCCCAAAAAAATACGTTTGGTGTATAATACCATGGTTCGAGCTCACGCGGTAAGCACGTACGATGAAGAGCACTTACGTTGTATGCTGAATGGTGCTTCACGGTGTTGCATTTTTGTGTGTGAAGTGTGTTAATTTTTAACTTGTAGACGTAAATTTTGCAAGAGAAAGAGAGACTACAAGAGTGGCTGCAACAGCAACATTCGAACCAACCAAGTGAAAAAAAAGCGAGTGAAAAGAAGAAAAGCCACGATTCACTGAGGTCAATTGGTTTTATGCTCGATAATGTCGATAGTGTTGTTTATTTTACAGTACAGACACCGTAGTCCTATTTTCGATTTCGCCGATTTGATATTTTGCCATGTGATTTTTGTTTATGAGATTTCGATTTTGCCTGTGCTCAACCACTCGAATTACTTTTTTTTCAACTCGCAATCCATCCTTCTCTCTCTTTCTCTCTCAATGTTGCATTCATAGCAATTCACTTTTATTACCAATTTTTTTTTCTCTCTCACCAAACAACGGGTTGGCCAAAACTCACGCTTCAATTTATTTTTATTACAATTCAACAGCATCATTGGCGCTCGTTCAATCCATAATGAAGTAATGCATTTTGTTCACTTCGAACACATTTTTTTATATCATTGTTTGTCTGTGCATTTATTTATATATGGCAAATGTATTGATGACTAACAAACAACAAACCGAGGCATATTTTACATAAAAAACAACGATAAAATTTAAAATTCGACACACAAAAGGCGTCTCAATAATCGTACACAACATAAATTATTAAAAAAGAATATATAGCGCCATTTCGTATTTCGTTCACTTGCAAGTGATGGTTACGTTAATAAAAAATAATCGTGTAAAATCCAATTAATTGATTTGCCAGTAATAAATATAACACGGCATATTAAATCAATGTTCACATTTTTGTTGGACACCATGATGTTATTCCATTCGACTTGGACTAAAAAAACACAATTGCGTTTTCTAAAACACGACTTTTTCTGTGCCTAAAACTAATTTTTCTCAAAAAAAAAACAACATTAGTAAAGGAATAAAAAAACTAGACAATGACTTTTTCGCAATGAAAAATACAAAAAATATGCATCGCATGCATATATTGGCCGAAAACACTGATCCAATTAGCATTGTGCATCGAGTGTGAGATGTGAGATAGACCCAGTAACATAATCATTGTTATGTTAAAAAAAACGTGGTGTTTTTTTTACATTTATGCACACCCAACAAATGCGCATTTGGTAGAAATGTGTGCGCAGCCGAAATGAAGATAAGTAGAATATCAAGTTGTCAAAATAAAAATGAATTAAAAGTGTATGAATGTTTAAATAATACGATGGCAGAAGAAGATTTGCGACCAAATCTAGATTCGAACAAACATAGCTTTAATGCAAAGAAAAAGTTTTTACAAAGAAACTTGCATGTTTTTAATAACAGATTTAAACATTTGTGGTGACATTTACTGTAATTAGTCAACAAATTTCATCATTAGCGTCAAGTAATTAAAATAATATGCAAAAATAATGTGAAGAATATCAAATGGTGGCTTTCAATGAATCCTTACAAAAAAAAAACGGAAGAAAGACAGATAAAACATATCATTTTGAATCATCTGATATTTCTCTATTAACTCTGAATAAATATTTTATTAATGACTTTGCGATAATTACAAAAATATTCTGGATGTAAAATGGAGAAATTACCGACTAAAGTTGGAATTTAAGAAAGAAAGAAAAATGCGTCGCATCTTACTTCACACAAAAAATAACAGTATCTGCAAATTAATTTGCCCCGCACTAATGATATGTGTTAAAAAAAAGGATTTATTTGCTACGCAAAAGAGTGAAATGAATGTGGAAACGAGTAATAAACACGTGTGAATGTATGCGGCAATCGTTTACTTCTGAAACATCGTCATCGTACTCATCGTTAAATTGAATGTAACACACGATGCCGTCATGTAATATGTAACAATGCGATATGATTTGTTTTGGCTCATGCATGTGCCATGCCACATTATTGTACATATGTATGAATTCGTAATGAACGATAATACGAAATAATTGACTCCATATATTCTGTGATGGATGCAAAATGTGCAGAGAGTACGCGTAAGCGAGAATGCTCAAATTTGGATTGGTGTACGGAATGTAAACGGAAAGAATTGAATATTTGCATTCCAATGAATGTCAATGGATCAGTTTTGCTTTACGAAAGTGATGCAGCACATACATGCATGTTAAATAGTCGCCCCATTTTATGCAAATGAATCTTGATGAGTTTATGTGGTTGAATGAGATTCGACCATAGTCTTTAGCTCATTGTTACTTATTATAAAAGAATGGGCATTTCCTTTTCTCTCTTTTTTTTTGATTCACCGACACACAATATAATAATTGTACTAAATTGCTTCGTCAAATGCATTCATTACCCGGTTGGATAAACAACAAAGTTGAAATTGCATTTTAGTTCTATCTGTGCTCTCATGCTCTTCACTTCACTTTGCTCCGTCATTAGGAAACTGATCCACGGCCTAGAGGAAGAAAAATGTTAACTGATATGAAGAACTACATAAATTAAGTTAGTTTAAAACCAATGGTAAGTAAAAACAGCCGAATGAATAATGTAGCAGTTCAGAATGGTACCTGAGAGAATGTGAAAGACGAGCCAAACGACAAGAGAGAGAGAGAGAAGCGGAAAATGGGAATAGATATAGAAAACCGACATGGACAATTGTTCACAACTAATTTCAAGCAACATTTCCGTTTCAAATATAAATGTCAACGATGCCACACTTCTCACAATACAAATTACCTACGAAATTCATTTGTCAAAATAATGCAGTGCATTTGCGTGTAAAAAAGGATTTTCAAAAGCAAACTCATTCCAATGATAATTGTTGCACACGTTGCTACCGATATGGCATGTGTGTATTTGTCTGGTGTCTAATGTAATATTTAATGCAGTGCAACATATAAATGCAATTTTCTTGTTCACATTGTCAATGCAATGCCAGTTTAAAGTGTTGCACTTGTATTCGGTGTGTGTGCATTCAGATGCAGACTAAGCGTTTCCAAGCGAAATGAATGAATTCATATTTTAAGGTATGCGCTTAATACACACGATGGGCACGATTGCATTATGCATCACACGAGTAAAACTTAGTACGAAAATCGAGGAATATTTATATCTAATTCTCCCCTGTGTGCGCTCACATAAAAGTCATAATGTGCATAGGAAATTATTAGAAGAGCTACAAATGACATCAATTAGAGTTGAGCCACATGAAGAAATGTATATGAAATGTTCACATGAATTGCGATCGAAACAAATGTTTGCATAAGAAAATATCTACCACAATCTTCCGTCATATACCAAATAGAACAGTTTAAACGCAACGAGGTAAACCATAATATAAAAGCTAATTCACCGAAATACGACGTTTATATTACAAACGCCATGATTTCGATTCAACGTACAATGATAACACATGGACCAGAGAGAATTGGCATACAATTTTCCGATTTCATTTTATGCAATTTGAAACTTGCATCCACAAAATTTAATAGAAATAGACGGAGAAAGACAAAATAACAACAACAACAAAAGAAAAAGAAGAAATTTAAAAAATTGCACACATGAGTATTATGATTCACATTTCCTTATTTCCGCATTGGATAGCGTAGTGTCTTTCGGTTTGTTTAACATTCTACCAAAATCTTTGTTCGCTTTGTTAAATTTGTTCCGGTTTTTGTTTCAAAGCATTGATTTGGCTTACTTTGAAATACAGTAGAAAATCGTCCATTTGCTCGCTCCTTTAGTTCCTAATTATACTTGAAATGAATTGAATTACACTATGTTTGAGACACACGATTCTCTTGTATATACCGCTTTAATTTTGTGCAACCAAATGTGAACAGAGTTTTTTTTTTATCTCACTACTTCGATGTCTCTTTTTTGCCGTTTTCTCTTGGACTTTCTCAGTATGCATTTAAAACTTTGCACGTTGACTAACTTTGTCTATTGAATATTGCTCCTTCGGTACGTGTCGCTTTTGTTTTTCCCACACGCCTTTCTTGTAATCTCATTCACTTGCCCGAAACAATTAACACGTCTCACATTTATAATAAATGATTAAATGACTTCTGTATTTTGTTAAAACAAATTTTGAAAAATTCACCCGAAATTAATGGTCGTTCATTTTTTATCATTCCTATAGTTTCTGGAGTTATCGATCGAATACAAAAAACAAATCGAAAGTTTTCTTCCCTGAGAACCTAGCAAATCGCAAGCATTTGAGAATTTACGTCTCTTACAAAAGTTTTAAGCTGAAGAAATAGGTTTCAAATTTCAAATGGGCGAAAATCTCCACCCTACTCCTTGAGGTTTCGATAAAATGATAAGTTTTCAGTTTTATAAAAAAAAAATGTTTTTATAGTCTCTAATGGCCTAATCGGATGATGTATCACGTATACTGACGTTCAATCAATTCGAAATTCATGCATATTTCCGTTCATTTGACACTAATTTGATGTAAATCAACAATAGATGGTTGATCTAATCAAATGCATCAGAAATAATGATAGTTATAGCATTCATTGAAAATTTGCATAAATATTTGAATTGCTTCCGTGCCGTTCGGCCATTGATCTAAATTAATTGATTGAAATTGGCCGTCATTAGTAACAATTGCTGAATACGTAAACAGAAATGTGCAATAATTCGTTTACAAACTGGGTTTCTAACCAAATACGATTAAATATTTTTCTCGGTGCATCTGTTTTGGCTGCAAAAAATTTAAATCGAATGTTATTTATGCTGTGCACATCGTAATGGTCCATCTGGTGTGGCTTTTTATTATATTTTATGTAAATAATTCAATTTGAACCATCAAAAAAATACAAAATAAACTACCATTTTTGTTCAATCTAAATTTTGTGCGTCAATTGATGGGACATTTCATGAAATCATAAAAAAGCGATTTGTTTTTGATTAGTTAAATCAAAAAATGCGTATGTTCCAGTTTGGCGGTTATAATTCGATTATAATTTTTGGTTTGTTTCAACCAATTTGCATGATTGTTTTTAAATTAAAAAA